>NW_024724693.1:138789-222430 GCF_018991925.1 Homarus americanus
TAGTTAGCCATTAAGCGCAGTGTTAACAGAGGCTTAACAATAGACGTAATGGTAGCAGACGTAAGCAAAATCATTTATGTTTCATGTTAACTATGTACCACGACTTGTTTACGTATGTTAAAAGTAAAGATTATACTCACACCGTCATGAAATAATATACTAAAAATTATAGAAAATTAATTATACAAGACTTATATTACATAATTAATAGTCAAGGGTCTAATAAAGGCTATTAAGTATTGTTAATTTCGAGGTAAATATGACGGCCGCTGTTTAATAGATTCGTACATATAATTTAATTATATTGTGTAGTTATAGTCATTTGCTAGTAGGAGAGAATTATATAGTCATAGTAAATAATATAATAAGATATGGATCTATAATCTTTTCCCTGTATACCACCTCACTAAGACAACTTTCTTCCAGGTGTTTGATACAGGTGAACCCAGGTAATAAGTGAATCCAGGTAATTAGTGAACCCAGGTAATAAGTGAATCCAGGTAATAAGTGAATCCAGGTAATAAGTGAATCCAGGTAATTAGTGAACCCAGGTAATAAGTGAATCCAGGTAATTAGTGAACCCAGGTAATGTAGACAGTTGAGGGTTTACTGTCGACCCATAATCTTTACGTCTTGTGTTTGACTACAATTTTGACATCTTGAAAAATAGTAAGAATCACCTGAAGATTAACCCACAAGCTTATTTCACCTGTTGATTAAGTTAGGTTAGGTTAGGTTAGGTTAATCTTAAGTGAAACAAGTTAGGGGCTAATCTTCATATGATAAAAAGTTAAGGTGTCAATATTCTCTCCCCGTTTACCTTATTTCTGAGGCTTCTGGCATCTAGAGAGCTGGTAAACGTGTGTGGCTTTTAATCTTTATATATAACTGATCACTGGTCATGGGTGATGAGTGCCATGAGTGCCACCGCCCTCCTCCGTGTTGTGGCACTGTGGGCGGCCGGCCATGTCGTGACCCGGGACGTCAACAAGATGGCGGCGCCTAACCTCCTGTATCCCCAAATGGTCCTAAATGTTGACCTGACCAACAAAAGGAAGAATTAAACTGTTGAGAGTAAAGTCTTGACCAACACTTATCTCAAGATCAGGAAAGTTCACTGTAACTAAGAAGATTCGCCTCAATGCAGTTAAGTAAATTAACAGGTGACTCCAGTCATTAACCTGTATCACCTGTCTTTATACGTGATGAATTCCCCCCCCCCCCAAATGAAAACAATAACAGAGCGTAGTTGATGCTGCTGCCTGAACGATACACACACACACACACACGGCAGCAAGGTGAGGCAGGTGATGGCCATGGCCTCACCTCCCATCATCATCACCCTGCAACCCACGTGAACACCGGAACACCTTCACAATATTGTCTCTGAAGGTGTTCATTGTAATTACCATAGTCACAGATGTTCATTGTAATTACCATAGTCACAGGTGTTCATTATAATTACCATAGTCATAGGTGTTCATTGTAGCTACCATCTACACAGGTGTTAGCAAACGCGTCTATTTCAGTTAAATTCACCACAATAATGTTATATCCTAGACCAGGGGTTCTCAACCAGGGGGGGATTCCCCCCAGGGGGGGGGAATTCAGGTTTTCAGGGGGAAAACTGATTCGGGAGCAAGAGATATGTTCGATGAGAAATCAATCACAGAATTTTGGCCCTTGATGTGCGATTCCTACCCAAAAGTGGCAGAAAGAGCTATCCGTGCATTGCTTCCGTTTGTGTCGACATATCTTTGTGAGTCAGGCTTTTCAACTCTGTTGCAAATTAAAACGAAGCAACGTAGTAGATTAGAGGTAGAAAATGACCTGCGTTGTGCCCTTTCAAGCACTCCTCCGTGTATCCCAGAATTGGCGAAGAAAAAACAATCACAGGTTTCTCATTGACTGTAATCTTCATCTGAATAAAATTAATTACAAATTTACAATATCCTGGTATTCTATTGAACTTTTTGTTTATTGCATTATGCTTCAGTTTGGTCTGTTAAGTAATTCATTATACATATAAAAAAAACTATTTTACTTTTATTCAAGTTTTATAAATCCATCAACATTTTCAATTGGCATTCAATTTGTAAAACTCCACTATAAAAATAATCCATGTAAAATTGTAAATGTATATGTACTAATATGGAAAAAATAAAGGATTTTCAGTATTATATTCATATTATTTGGAATGCACTTTTTGAGGCAGACAATCTTGGAAAGGAGGGGGAATGACATTCTGACATATGGTGAAAGGGGTGCATGGGGCAAACAAGGTTGAGAACCACTGGTCTAGACGGTAGTTAACTATGATCAGCCGCTATGATATTAGGACGTAAGTGATGGTAGTTCTTCACCTTACTGATGTTTGGAAGGAAGGAAGGAAGGAAGGAAGGAACAGACAGACAGACACAGACAGACAGACATATTCAGTAATACCTTCATACATGCTTACCATAATACCATCACCCTAGATAATAAATTAAGAAATAACAGTCAAAGATACGAGTGCCTTAAGTTCCAATGGCCTTATTATAACTACCACGAGATAAACACTACTACAGTCTTATTAAAACAACAACAATAATATAATGAGACAAAAGTATAATCAATAAATCTCTAGAGATAAATAGAAATTGGTTTAAAGAATTAATAAGACTCAAAGGCATTATAATATATTAATTAACATGAAAATCAAAGTTATCTAAAAAAAGTATTATGTTTTTCTGGACTTTTAATTCACATAAAGAATTACAGTGTTGACAACTATCTTTCTGGTTCGTCGTGAAGGGTAAGAGAGTGTTGATGAGTGCCATGAGTGCCGCCGCCCTCCTCCGTGTTGTGGCACTGTGGGCGGCCGGCCATGTCGTGACCCGGGACGTCAACAAGATGGTGGCACCTGACCTCCTGTATCTCAAATGGTCTTAAATGTTGACCTGACCTGACCAGCAAAAGGAGGAATTAAACAGCTGATAGTAGCAGTGACGTATATAGACAGTAATTACTGTCACCGTCATCATCCACCTGTCAGCAGCTGTCTTTGTACAAGCTCAATATATCCGAGTCTCTGGTCTCATTAACTGACAGCTACAGTCTAATACCTGGTCTCATTAACTGACAGCTACAGTCTAATACCTGGTCTCATTAACTGACAGCTACAGTCTAATACCTGGTCTCATTAACTGACAGCTACAGTCTAATACCTGGTCCCATTAACTGACAGCTACAGTCTAATACCTGGTCCCATTAACTAACAGCTACGTCTAATACCTGGTCCCATTAACTGACAGCTACAGTCTAATACCCGGTCCCATTAACTGACAGCTACAGTTCAAATACCTGTCCTATTAACTGACAAATATTGAAGTCTTAAACCTAAATAATTGATATTATTCAGCTTTTCAACCTTCATTTATGAAGGAATTGTGACAAATAGGGTTGACAAAATGGAGACTAAACAGGTTGACACAATGGAGGCAAAATTGGTTGGCAAAATGGAGGCGTTTGAGAACTCTGTCATCCATAAGAGCACAAGACACACGACCCAATGTGAGACGTGAACACATACCTATACACTCTTAAGGTGTGTTCAAAAGTGTTCAGGTGTTTATCTTGCATCAGATATTATGAGTTTGGTGGCCATCAAAATGTTTATAAGAGTTACGTGCACGCACGCGAGCACACACACACACACACACACACACACACACACTACTACACACACACACACACACACACACACACACACACACACACACACATTATACATGAGAGAGAGAGAGAGAGAGAGAGAGAGAGAGAGAGAGAGAGAGATAAATAATGTTGCTTTTAGTACAGGTGATGTGTGTTAATTATAAGGTATACCTGGACAATCAAACAGGTAAACAGGTACATTTGTATACTCCTACAGGTGATGAGTTTGTTTACACCAACAAGGTAGTGAGCTCTGAGGTCAACACAAGAGACAACTGACTGACTCGGGGAAAAAAGAGGGAACTGACTCGGGGGAAAAAAGAGGGAACTGACTCGGGGAAAAAGAGAGGGAACTGACTCGGGGAAAAAGAGAGGGAACTGACTCGGGGAAAAAGAGAGGGAACTGACTCGGGGAAAAAGAGAGGGAACTGACTCGGGGAAAAAGAGAGGGAACTGACTCGGGGAAAAAGAGAGGGAACTGACTCGGGGAAAAAGAGAGGGAACTGACTCGGGGGGGAAGGAGAATTAACCCGAAAAAAATGAAATAATTTTGTTGACCAATCCGATGAACACACAGTAAATATCTTTGAAAAATCCACAAATGCCTTATGAAACCGTTCTAATAAATCCAGGTTGCACAGTCTAAGGGCTGTTGATTTTATTTCATAGTAAAAAAAAAGTAAAGCTTTAATTTTAGGATTTAAAATACTGAAAAAATCTACAATTAAATAGAATCTGTAGTCGAATTCGTCTAAAAAAATAGAAACCATATACAAAACAAGAAATTATTTGTACTTAATAAAAATAATGGAACTTTTAATAGATATGAATACAATGAAGAAGGAAGTTTATATAATGACAGGTTTATTACATCAGCTACAATGGTAAATAAAATACGATTCTAGTAATCTTGTACAATAATTAATGACAAGGGAAACAATTTATAAATATGCTATTGTTGCATCTCTTCATTATTGGGAAATTATTGAATATTAAACCAAAGAAAATATTGCTAACAAAACCTAATCATCAGCTCAAACGACTTCACCAAAGGCCAACACAACTCAACCTTCGTAGTTAATGGTTAAATCAGGGGCCAAACCTGACTATCTGTTACCTGGACCAGTCTGAGGCTGTCTCGAATCATTGCCAATTTATGACCAAAACAACAATAGGTTATTAGAGGTCAGAGGTCATTTGAGAATAAAGTGAATCTTAATTAGTGTTGATCAGTGGTCATGGGTGATGAGTGCCATGAGTGCCACCGCCCTCCTCTGTGTTGTGGCACTGTGGGCGGCCGGCCATGACGTGACCCGGGACATCAACAAAATGGCGGCACCTGACCTCCTGTATCCCCAAATGGTCCTAAATGTTGACCTGACCAACAAAATGAAGAATTAAACCGCTGACAGTAACGTATGTAGACAGCTGATCCTCCAGAAACGTAAGTACTGTCACCATCATCTACCTGTCATCATCATCTACCTGTCACCATCATCTACCTGTCACTATCTGTCTATGTACATGATCAATACAACTGAGTGACAACAACAAATTAAAGTATCACTCACGAAACTCTTAAATAAAAACCAAAAACAAGAAAACTACAAAACTCGGTTGACTACAAAATGAATTCTTGTATAGACTAAGCAGAGAAGGTGACACACACACACACACACACACACACACACACACACACACATGTACACCTCCCACCGTCATGGAAGTGTCCGCCACGCTTCTACAAATCAATAATTCAGGCCGAGGTAAACAAGGCACACCTGTCCTACACCTGTCTTACACCTGTCCTGACACACCTGTTAAGAGTAATAATGATGACTGTCTTAAATAAAGCTATTACCTGTATATAATGTTAAATAATCTCCAACAGGGCATTATATCACCTGATAATAACACGATATTGATAATTGTGACGAGACAATGAAGAAAATTGAGCCATCAAACTGTCCAAAAACAACAGGTAATTAAATATATCGTTACACAAGGTAGGAGATAATTACTAGGCACAGGTGAAGTAGATCTGACAATATCGTGGCACAGGTCACGTCTGGCACCGACCTAAGGAACACCTAAGGTCAAGTCCTAACTATACTGATACAACTTCTGCAGGAAACACTCAAGTGACATTGGGTCAAGTTAATTACCACATATGTACTAAAATGTAAATTGAACTGTACTCTTAGAATGAACAAACTGGATAGAACAACACTCACGAACAAGTCTCTGAAATTATAACATGTTCTTCAGCCAAACACACACACACACACACTCTTTACCACAACAATCACTTAACAAGAAAATACACATCTCTGAAAATAATACACTAACACATCTCACCACACCACACAACCATTGTATTTTTATTTTCTTATCAAAGAATATTTATTTCTTTAAGACAAATAACCTGAAGTGAAATGAACGAGAAAGATAATTTTTTTGGTGTTAAGATTTGAGGATATTCGCTCATGGTTAAATTACAAGTACGAATATATGCATAGTATGGAATTACAGGTATATATGAATATAATTTAATTACAGGTGTATATGTACTCAGTAGATAATGTAATTAGAGGCAAATAAGTAGAAGTAAAATAAATTTAAATATCTATATACTATCATAATATTGGAATTCACTTAAGCTAAACTTTTACTTAAATTCTACAATAACTAAACCATAAGTGACTCAAGACACTTTTCACTTAAACCATTACAGTTAACTACCACCAACGAACAGTTAAATAGTGTCTAGTTCATGTTATATCACTGACAATTTAACAACTACGGTATTTTAATTAAGTGTAGTCACGGCCATACATACACTATCACTAACAAAATAAACACACATTTATTGCATCTTTTTATGTTAACTTCTGTATTAACTTTTAGAGATTAACACCTCAGCAAAAAATGACCTAAACTCCTTACAGTTATGACTCAAAGTAAATTAACAACATAAATAACACCAATATCACTAATAACTCTCCAAAGATTAACCAACCCCGAGCAAGTTCAAACACATACCCATATCTTGTCAAATTGTCACAGTGTTAATCCCTATGAGAGATTAATCCATTGTTTATATTTTCATTTCAATCTACTCAAAATCCACAAAATTAGATAAGTATCACATTCCTTACCTTACCTGTCTAAACCATATTTTCATTTACATTGGAGCATTACGTGATAAGTTACCAATGGAGTGTAAGGATAAAGTATTGTAGTATAGGTGTATATGGGTACCTTTGTAAAATATATGTTACCAATGCTAAGTACTGGGTGTGTCAGTAAAACAACTTGATAAATTAGTTAGTATTTGATCTATATTATCCACATATCCGTTATTGTTTGTATACCAATATTGTTTATGTATACCTTCACTGTCTGTATGTATATCTTCACTGTCTGTATGTATATCTTCACTGGTCTATGTATACTGTCTGTTTACCTTCATTATCTGGACGGTTTATGCACATTTTGGTTTATATCTGGTCTGTCTCTGTAGAGGCCGAGTCAGAACTTGTGTGAAGGTTTTACTATCTATCATCTATAGGGTAGAGGATAAGGCCACGAGAGGCTAAGAACCTATAAGACCAACTGAAATTTGAAGAAAAAATCAAAATTGAAGACAGAATTCAAGATGGCCGACAAATTTATTGAAAATGTGTAAAAAATTACGGTAATTATGTATAACTATTCAGAGAATGCTAAAATTATAAATTAACCAATTAAAATATAACCTATAAAATAAAATTACAATTATATTATTAAAATAATTCTGTCCATGTAATTAAGATCAACTGATAATTAAATTTCACAATTATCGTTTTTCTTAGAAACTGCTTCACAAAACTTTTCATCGTTTAAAAAGACTAACCTAAGCAGACAAAAAGGGTGGCACGCTAGAAGATGACTACAAATCCATTCATATTATGACAAACACGACAGCACGTAGTTTTGACGGCGAGATGTACAACAATAACAACAGATTGTTGGCATGTGTAGAAAGTATTATACCAGCACAGTTGGTACAACCTGAGGGTGACTCCATAGTCACTGATGGGTCGTCTCGCATATTATGAGGCCAGGGAATATACCTTCAAGAACTATGCAGAAACACCTTGAAGGGAATGTCAACAATTATGCTAGTTAGCACATGGGAACAGATGTTGTTTTTGATAATTACAGACCAATAATATCATTCAGTAAACTAGCAAGACGGAGAGAAGCAAAATATATTAATAAAGAGGTTTTGTACCCACTCCTGGCAGACAGTTTAAAGAAAGTAGTGAAGAAAAATTTAGGTTTTGCTTCCAGAGACGAATCAGCTGACTCTAATATGACTCCACCTCTGTTCTTTGTGACCTGAGGAGGCAGACACTCGACTGTGTGTGTTCATAACCCAAATGTGTCTAGAACAATGATGTAAATCTTCTGCCATTTATCATGATACAGATACTGTAGTGAGGAGTAACTGTGTTCCATAAACTTTACGAGGAAGGTTGCTTTTATACCACCTGGAACACGCAGCTGGTTACCTATTGAGTTGAGAGGCTTGGGTAAGAACGATACAAAGGTCTACTATTCTTCCATGCGTTTAGTGGCTGTGACAAAGTGATAGGATTCAAAAGCAAAGGCAAGAAGACATTTTCTCAAACAGAATACATTTCTTGTATTTCCTGTATTTGTACTCCTCAGCAATTGCCCGACTAAACAAGTATTTAAAAGCACATTTACAACTCTCCAAAAATGTACTGTCTTCGCATACGATAAAGCTAAAACAAACTGAAGTTGACTAAGTTGACAAAGTTGACAATTTACCCATATGGTGCAATCCCTCCAACAGAGCATTCCCATAAGCAGCACAACCTTCCAGCGGTACACCAAGCAGGCTGTGAATAGGGTCTAGCCCTCAAACCCACTACACCATTGCCATCTTCAGGTGAATGGGGCTGGAAAAAGGATCTTGGTGTATTAACTGGACTAAGTAAAGCCTGTATGGAACTCGAAAGATATGGCTGGGGAAGCGTGTATATTAGTGGGTATGCCATCAAGGTGTGTACTGTATATGACGATTAACACACCTACACTTTACTGGTAGCTGTATATGAAGTATATTTCTACTAAATACGTTATGTACAGCCCTTTTCTCTTTTAACAATTATGCAGTGAGTTGTTTTGTAAGTACATGTATGTTTAAATGTTGAAATGTTTTACTTTCATCAGTATAAACATAAATTTGACTCATATTCTAGTATTCCCGTCTATGCTTTGGCGGCCATTTTAAATTTTAGCAGCCATTTTGATATGGTAATAGTTTTATTTATTTTTTTTATGATTTTCCGAAAGATTTTCTTGGGTATCCTCTACACTATCATTCATCTATCTATGATCAATGTATTTTCATAATCTTTCTTTAATTTGTTTTTTAAGCCTCAAAGTACAATAGTAACTTTATAGGAGAACGTCATTGAAGAGCCGGAATACGAGTGTTTGTTGACAATAATGGTGAAGAAGTTAAGTTAGGTTAGGTTAGGTTAGGTTAGGTTAGGTTAGGTTAGGTTAGGTTAGGTTAGGTTAGGTTAGGTTAGGTTAGGTTAGGTTAGGTTAGGTTAGGTTACGTTACGTTACGTTAGGTTAGGTTTTGGACGAAGCTCTTCTCTAATACGTATTTTTAAGATGATCCCTTTATGGCCAGTCAGAAGTTTCCAAAAATACACATACACAGAAATTATCGCTAATCGGCATTGGTTCCTAGTTAGTGTAACATATATACTTATGCGGAACACCATATAGGGAGATAGGGACACTAGTTCACTTATTAACTAGCTTCTACTTAATAGCTACTGACCTAAAATTATAATCTGGAGTGTATCATTTATTAAGTTTTATGGAGGGAAAAATTACAGCATTGTTTTACTATCATAAGAACGTTATTGCCTTATAATTACAGGTATTAATTAATTAAACCTTGAAGCCAGGTGAGGTATACATTATACAAACGATTAAATTTTGTACACTAACTCATGTATATGTGAGGTAATTATACATGTACACATATGCATTTATGAACAGTTTAATTCTTTTTATGCGTGGATAATTATACAAGTTCAATAATCAAATTAATTATTGGAACTTTAAATAATTCTAGCAATTCAAACACTTTAATTGATCTTTATACATATAATTCTACGTCATAACTACTGAATTACGACTTTCTAGATAGAATTAGTCAGATCATCTTATTGTCTACACTGCTTAAGTACATTGTATACCTGCATTGTCTATGTATACTGATTCTACACCTGTAATATCTAAATACATTGTGTACCTAGTAAGTAAATGTATATACAGTACTGAAATATTATCAATTTGTATGACGATTTTACCGAATAAAAATCTACCAATTATCATCAACACATTTTTGTAATTAGTTATCCATGTACGCTAAGCTCTTAAGGTAACTGTAGTAATTAGAAAAAACAAGCTTTGCTAATTCAGGTTTTAAGTTGTTCTCAAGTTATAGGAGTTAGCTTAGAGTACAGCGCTAGTGGGGATAGGCAGAGTACAAGCGTGTGTTGACAATGATGGCGAATATGGCAATTAACGATAAATATAAGTAGATTTTTAAGTTTCTGTAACTCCATATGTTTACACTAACCTAACGTAACTTAACCACTGTATAAGTAGTCACCCTTAGTTCCTTTACTTATAACATACTTAACATTTCAGAGTGTCTTGTGTGCACTTTTGAAAGGGTAGTCAATTAAAGGGCATAGTGGGTGACACATCACGGACATATTGTAATCACTTCATAGACATATTGTAATAATAAACAGTTTTATATATTAAGTATCAATTTTTGTTTGTTTGCTACTGCAGATGTAAACTTGGAAAATTAAACATCAATACAGCTTAAAATGAACAAATAGAACAGGAACTAAAGATGCCGCCATTGTAGAGCTTTATTTTACCAACTCTCTATAACAGCAATTCAGTTTCGGGTGAAGGGAGGTTAGAAGACGACTGACAGTGTAGCAGACGGAGAAAATATAGTTAGAATGAAGGAAATCATTAAGAACTGAAAAGAAAACAAAAATTGAGAAGGAGACAGAAGCTTCCTAGCAGAACCTCGAAAAACCTACTTAAAAATGACTGACCTATACCTGAAGAAGTTTTTTACAGGTATTAATTAACCTAAGACAGGTGTATGATGTGTGTTATACCTATGTAACTATAATACTGTAGAGTCATGTATAGTTTGATATTATATACTCGTAAATATACATATATACACATTCATAACGATTATTTTAGCTTAGATGTATAATTTGTTGAAAAAAATATAATTTCTATCGTCAAACGGGAGAATTATAGAAGAATTGTTAGTTTATTAATGATATGTTTAAATTATAGCAATAAAACAGTTTAGTGGTCCTTAGACATTAATTTGTTTCATTCTTAATGTGAACAAAATAATAACATTTAAAATGGTTTTCTTTGGTTGTCATTGGTCAAATCGACTTAGTATTTACCATTGTTTGTGTACCTAAACTGTCTATGTACACATGTTATACCTGCACTGTATACGTACATTCTATACCTGCACTGTCTATGTACACATTCTATACCTACACTGTCTGCTGAACCAATGTGAACTTGTATGAAGATTTTAGAGAGTATTTGTCTGTCTGTCTGTCTAACTCCCTCTATCAGTAACAACAACCTCAGCTATGTTATATCAAGTACACCCACACCTGTTAATGAGCGAGAACGATAAACACTCAGTCGCTGCCATCAGGTAAACTACTACAGGTATATTAACTCCGATATAATGACTATCTTAACCCATTGTGTACCCCCCCCCCCCCAGGTGAATAAAATCGTCTATCGTTAAACAAATAGCAATAATTGACGTCTAGTAAAGGTGTGAGTGGAAATAGTCTACTAGCTGGTGTCTTTAGGTAAATAAGTTCAAAATTGGTCTATAAATTGACGCCATTGTTGTAATCAGCTAGTTCACACACACACACACACACACACACACACTTGGTCTTGTGAGTAAAAATTCTAAATTAAGTCTTATTTTTCCAGTTATTCAAATCAAACATAAATAAACATAGATTTTCATTACAGTAAAGTACAGAATTAATTTATCAAGTAGGATACAGCCAACCAACTGGAAGACTACAGTGTATTTTGTAACGATACATTCATACAAGAGTTGTATCCTCACCTTACTCTCATCAAGGCATTTATTGACACTAGTGGTTGATGTCTAGGTAATTGAGAGAAGTAAGAGTCAAGGTAACTGTACAAACACCTGTATATCAAGGTAACCGAGTATTAACACCTGTACGTCAAGGTAACCGAGTATAAACGCCTGTACGTCAAGGTAACCGAGTATAAACACCTGTACGTCAAGGTAACCGAGTATAAACACCTGTACGTCAAGGTAACCGAGTATAAACACCTGTACGTCAAGGTAACCGAGTATAAACACCTGTACGTCAAGGTAACCGAGTATAAACACCTGTATATCAAGGTAACCGAGATAAAACACCTGTAAGATCATGACTGTGAACACTCAGGTATATCACCATACAACCATACATCTTCATACAACAGTTTCTAATACAACTTAATACACCCTGTACCCCCTAATAGGTTACAGCGATACAAGGCAGCAGAAGAACAAGGCTGTCATTATGTAATACTTGTAGTTCCAGGTATAATATATTTCTACCTTTGGATGGGGAAACAAATATCTACATTGAGTTTCTGTTTTCATAAGGTGAAGGTGATAATGAAAGGTAATAATGAAAGGTAATAAAGAAAGGTAATAATGAAAGGTAATAATGAAAGGTGATAATGAAAGATAATAATGAAAGGTGATAATGAAAGGTGATAATGAAAGATGAGGATCATGATTGAAGGTGATATTGAAAGGTGATAATGATGAAAGGTAATAATGAAAGGTAATAATGAAAGAAGGCGAAGGAAGGAAGAAAATGATGGTGGAGCTGAACACAAGTCTGTTGTTGATACACAGTCAATAATTACCAGTCTTATGAGAGAAACAGTCAATAATTACCAGTCTTATGAGAGAAACAGTCAATAATTACCAGTCTTATGAGAGAAACAGTCAATAATTACCAGTCTTATGAGAGAAACAGTCAATAATTACCAGTCTTATGAGAGAAACAGTCAATAATTACCAGTCTTATGGCAGAAACAGTCAATAATTACCAGTCTTATGAGAGAAACAGTCAATAATTACCAGTCTTATGGAGAAACAGTCAATAATTACCAGTCTTATGAGAGAAACAGTCAATAATTACCAGTCTTATGAGAGAAACAGTCAATAATTACCAATCTTATGGGAAACAGTTTACCAGTCTTATGAGAAAAACAGTCAATAACTACCAATCTAATGGGAAACAGTCAATAATTACCAGTCTTATGAGAGAAACAGTCAATAATTACCAGTCTTATGGCAGAAACAGTCAATGATTACCAGTCTTATGAGAGAAAGTCAATATTTACCAATCTTATGGGAAACAGGTAATAATTACCAGTATTATGAGAGAAACAGTCAATAATTACCAATCTTATGGGAAACAGTTAATAATTATCAGTCTTATGAGAGAAACAGTCAATAATTACCAGTCTTATGGCAGAAACAGTCAATAATTACCAGTCTTATGGGTGAAAGTCAATAATTACCAGTCTTATGAGAGAAAGTCAATAATTACCAGTCTCATGAGAGAAACAGTCAATAATTACCAGTCTTGTGAGAGAAACAGTCAATAACTACCAGTCTTATGAGAGAAAGTCAATAATTGCCAGTCTCATGAGAGAAACAGTCAATAATTACCAGTCTTGTGAGAGAAACAGTCAATAACTACCAGTCTTATGAGAGAAACAGTCAATAATTACCAGTCATATGAGAGAAACAGTCAATAACTACCAGTTTTATGAGAGAAACAGTCAATAATTACCAGTCTTATGGGAGAAACAGTCAATAATTACCAGTCTTATGGCAGAAACAGTCAATAATTACATGTCTTATGAGAGAAACAGTCAATAATTACCAATCTTATGGGAAACAGTTTGCCAGTCTTATGAGAAAAACAGTTAATAATTACCAATCTAATGGGAAACAGTCAATAATTACCAGTCTAATGAGAGAAACAGTCAATAATTACCAGTCTTATGGCAGAAACAGTCAATAATTACCAGTCTTATGAGAGAAAGTCAATAATTACCAATCTTATGGGAAACAGTTAATAATTACCAGTATTATGAGAGAAACAGTCAATAATTACCAATCTTATGGAAAACAGTTAATAATTATCAGTCTTATGAGAGAAACAGTCAATAATTACCAGTTTTATGGCAGAAACAGTCAATAATTACCAGTCTTATGGGTGAAAGTCAATAATTACCAGTCTTATGAGAGAAAGTCAATAATTGCCAGTCTCATGAGATAAACAGACAATAATTACCAGTCTTGTGAGAGAAACAGTCAATAACCACCAGTTTTATGAGAGAAAGTCAATAATTGCCAGTCTCATGAGAGAAACAGTCAATAATTACCAGTCTTGTGAGAGAAACAGTCAATAACTACCAGTCTTATGAGAGAAACAGTCAATAATTACCAGTCTTATGGGAGAAACAGTCAATAATTACCAGTCTTATGGCAGAAACAGTCAATAATTACCAGTCTTATGAGAGAAACAGTCAATAATTACCGATCTTATGGGAAACAGTTTATCAGTCTTATGAGAAAAACAGTCAATAATTACCAGTCTTATGGGAGAAACAGTCAATAATTACCAGTCTTATGGCAGAAACAGTCAATAATTACCAGTCTTATGAGAGAAACAGTCAATAATTACCAATCCTATGGGAAACAGTTTACCAGTCTTATGAGAAAAACAGTCAATAACTACCAATCTAATGGGAAACAGTCAATAATTACCAGTCTTATGAGAGAAACAGTCAATAATTACCAGTCTTATGGCAGAAACAGTCAGCCAATACCAGTCTTGTGAGAAAGAAGTCCGTAGTACCAATCTTATGGGAAACGGTTAATAATTGCAACATTATAGGAGAAACAGTCCAAAATAGTACCAATCTTATGAAACAGTTGGCAATTATCAGTCTTCACGATAGAAACAGTCAATAATTACCAGTCTTATGGCAGAAACCAGTCAATAATTACCAGTCTTATGAGAGAAGTCAATAATTACACCAATCTTATGAAACAGTTAGCAAAATTACCAGTATTATAGAGAGAAACAGTCAATAATTACCAATCTTATGGGGAAGCAGTTTAATAAATTATCAGTCTTACGATAGGAAACTGATCCAATTACAGTCTTATGGCAAGAAACAGTCAATAATTACCGATACACTGGGTAAAAGCCAATAATTACCAGTCTTATGAGAGAAAGTCAATAATTGCGAGTCTCATAGAGAGAAACAAGTCAATATTTACCAGTCTTGTGAGAGAAACAGTCAATAACTACCAGTCTTATGAGAGAAAGTCAATAATTGCCAGTCTCATGAGAGAAACAGTCAATAATTACCAGTCTTGTGAGAGAAACAGTCAATAACTACCAGTCTTATGAGAGAAACAGTCAATAATTACCAGTCTTATGAGAGAAACAGTCAATAACTACCAGTCTTATGAGAGAAACAGTCAATAATTACCAGTCTTATGGGAGAAACAGTCAATAATTACCAGTCTTATGGCAGAAACAGTCAATAATTACCAGTCTTATGAGAGAAACAGTCAGTAATTACCACTCTTATTGGAAACAGTTTACCAGTCTTATGAGAAAAACAGTCAATAATTACCAGTCTTATGGGAGAAACAGTCAATAAACACCAGTCTTATGGCAGAAACAGTCAATAATTACCAGTCTTATGAGAGAAACTGTCAATAATTACCAATCTTATGGGAAACAGTTTACCAGTCTTATGAGAAAAACAGTCAATAACTACCAATCTAATGGGAAACAGTCAATAATTACCAGTCTTATGAGAGAAACAGTCAATAATTACCAGTCTTATGGCAGAAACAGTCAATAATTACCCGTATTATGAGAGAAACAGTCAATAATTACCAATCTTATGGGAAACAGTTAATAATTATCAGTCTTATGAGAGAAACAGTCAATAATTACCAGTCTTATGGCAGAAACAGTCAATAATTACCAGTCTTATGGGTGAAAGTCAATAATTACCAGTCTTATGAGAGAAAGTCAATAATTGCGAGTCTCATGAGAGAAACAGTCAATAATTACCAGTCTTGTGAGAGAAACAGTCAATAATTACCAGTTTTATGAGAGAAACAGTCAATAATTACCAGTCTTATGGGAGGAACAGTCAATAATTACCAGTCTTATGGCAGAAACAGTCAATAATTACCAGTCTTATGAGAGAAACAGTCAATAATTACCAATCTTATGGGAACAGTTTGCCAGTCTTATGAGAAAAACAGTCAATAATTACCAATCTAATGGGAAACAGTCAATAATTACCAGTCTTATGAGAGAAACAGTCAATAATTACCAGTCTTATGGCAGGAACAGTCAATAATTACCAGTCTTATGAGAGAAAGTCAATAATTACCAATCTTATGGGAAACAGTTAATAATTACCAGTATTATGAGAGAAACAGTCAATAATTACCAATCTTATGGAAAACAGTTAATAATTATCAGTCTTATGAGAGAAACAGTCAATAATTACCAGTCTTATGGCAGAAACAGTCAATAATTGCCAGTCTTATGGGTGAAAGTCAATAATTACCAGTCTTATGAGAGAAAGTCAATAATTGCCAGTCTCATGAGATAAACAGACAATAATTACCAGTCTTGTGAGAGAAACAGTCAATAACCACCAGTTTTATGAGAGAAAGTCAATAATTGCCAGCCTCATGAGAGAAACAGTCAATAATTACCAGTCTTGTGAGAGAAACAGTCAATAACTACCAGTCTTACGAGAGAAACAGTCAATATTTACCAGTCTTATGAGAGAAACAGTCAATCACTACCAGTCTTATGAGAGAAACAGTCAATAATTACCAGTTTTTAGAGTTAACAGGTAATTAACGTAAATTCTTTAAGTCTTACGTGTCATTATCTAATCAAAATAATGAAAACAAAAATTAAAATAGCCGTAAGCTTATTTAGTTATATCCAAAAGTATTAAATATAGTGTATCAGTAACAAAATTATCATCTTTAGAAATAATATAACTTGTGCTGACCCAAAAACATCAACAAATTCACTTTAATGACCAAATTATGATATTATGGTCTAAATATTATAAAATACATCAGATTAATAGTCATGGGTGATGAGTGCCGCCGCCCTCCTCCGCGTTGTGGCACTGTGGGCGGCTGGCCATGACGTGACCCGGGACGTAAACAAGATGGCGGTACCTGACCTCCTGTATCTCTATATGGTCGTAACGTGTAGCTGTGAAACACTCAATAACCTGAAGCTTCAATATTAATGGTAATGTTAAGTCCAGTAGGTATGTTGTTATCACTCTCCCCGCCTCTACCGTGTTACCAGACAAAATAGGACCCCCTCCCCTCCCCAGATATCCATACCATATTCAATAACTCATTAACAGCTAGATAGACATATCACATAAACCTAGTAACCCTATTATTATTATTCTACCATATACCTCACGAGATTGACAGGTACACAGGTAACTAGTGCCATATTAAGATACCTAACGAAGAAACAATTAAATTGGTATAACATCACTACATAATGAAGCTAATAATCTTAAAAGGCTTAATGATTCTTGCTATGACCTCCACAACACTAAACTCTTAACACAATCTTATAACTGAACCCACCCCTCAACCCCACCCCGCACACCCACCCCACCCCACCCACCCACCACCCCCACCCAAAAAAAAACCTCGCTCATTCCACAGATCAACACGAGCTGAGTTGTCGAGGAATGACGTATGAACAAGATATACCCAGTGTGTTGTGAGGAATGTAAGGGAGGAGTATTGGGAGAGGGGAAGGAGGTGAGGAGGGGGGGGAAGGAAAGAGGGGGAGGTTGGGAGGGGGTGAGGAAGGGAATGAGAGGGAAGGGAAAGGAGGAAGGGGTAATATCTAAACCATGACACCACCAGCAATGTTATAACTCACAGAAGGAAAAAAAGTGACCAACTTGGAACCAAAACTTGTGTGTGTATTAGAGAAGAATTGTCAACACACACACACACACACACACACACACGAGAGTAAACACACGCACAGATAAATATCATTCGTGTTTCGTGACCTATTAATGCCCAATGTTAGAACTTAAGAGGATGTTTACTATAAATATAATTCTCTGTCATTTGCTATCGATTTCATTTCCAAAGTTGATAATTCTGGTATTTATTTTAATTTGATGATTTTTTCAAGTATCGTGTTTAATTTTTCTGAGTAATGTGAAGTTCATTAACAACTTACTGAACTCCTTACAACCTCACAACCCCACAAGAAGTTCAAGACGATGAAACTCACTCATAACACAATCCCAACTTAAATCTTTCTTACACCAGAAAAAATAAATAAAATGCGGAAAAAAAAAACACTCCAGGTAATTCTTCAGATAATTCTTCAGATAAATTGAGTGTCTTTCCTTACGTAATAAATTCAGTTCCACATATACAGCTGTGTAGGTTTATAACTGGAGTGTTTTAGTTAATACAGGAAGGTTGGATAATTTAACTGGAGTGAATAGTTATGTAGAATTGAACATGTGCCGACACGAGGAGGTTAATTTTATATGCATATTAACACGAATCAAGATAACATGGTAGGTTACGAATCATGGCAGTTTACGAATCAACACAACATGACAGACACATTACATGGCAGGCTTAATATGGTGCCATACCTGGTAGATGATAGTGACAGGGCTTACCTTCCAAGTGCCACCTACGTCAATCAGTGCCTGTAGATACGCTAATTTTCTTTCGAGATTATATTGATATTTCGGTTTAGGTTGGGTTAGGTTAGGTAATAATATCTCGGGTCTACATGAAATCAACACCTGTACTCAATATCCAGGTAAGATTAATCATAGATACTGGATAATAAAATTTTTGCATTAGACTCAAAAGCACTTGTATCATATGAACTTGAGGGCAATAATTTCGATTTTTCGGTACAGAATGTGGATTTCATCAGTTGACTGTATTTTGTGTATTTTCCTGTTTACCTAAAAGAGATATATAAAAATTTGGTGATTGTTTTGATTGTTTGGTATGAAAACTACAAGTGAAATGCATGTGTGGTGATTTGAAAGTGATTTAGCTCCGTGACATGCAAAGTGTTCACGAAATATTGCTGCTTTCTTTGCTTATTGGACAGCTGGACTACACATCAACATTACCTGATGACTGCCTGAACTCCTCGTGAAATGATTGTTCCTGGGCAGCATAGTGTGGAGTATCAACCATTGTATAACCCCAAAAAAGCAAAACAAATGATCTATTTACTGTCACTTCACATAAAGTCTAATCTCAAGGGCAATTTTCTGAAGGACCTGAACAAAGACAGTAGTAGATTCCAGTACTTGTGTGACATATTCCCCGGCATTACAGATCCTGAACTGAAAGAAGGAATTTTAACTAGGTCTCAGATAACTCTTCTAAATAATGATGACGGATTTTTGGAACTGTAGGTCAGAATGTTGTGGGTCTGTCTCAAAATAACTATAAACTACTCATCCAAGAAGATCTAGTTGTTTATAATGACACAGGAGTTCTTATGTCCCTAAATATTCACTTTTTCCAGTCATTTTAATTTCTTCCCTGAAAATCTAGCTGATGTGTCAAATGAGCACGGAGGTAAATTTCCCCTAGATAGAGCTAAAGTTAGGGGAAAAAAATCACATTTAGGGACGTTGGGATCCTAACATAATGGCTGATATTTACTTGATGTTGAGTAGAGATAAACCAAGCAATGAATTAAAATAAATCTCAAACAATCATTTCTGAACATCCAGTGAATAACCATTGTGAAAAATATATGGTACTAGAATTTACATATTGTAGTTTGTTTCATTTTAATGTAAACAGAATGTGAAACACTTTGAAAAATCATACAAATCTTTTACATAATGAGCCAAAATTTGGACTGTGTGTGAAAAACTTCCTCTGCAGGGGGGGGGGGAGGTCAGACTTCTAAAATCCTGACTTGATAAAATAAAATATTGACATATTTGTACTTACATACAATAGTAATAAATAAAAAGTAATATGGTACTTAAACCAGATTTATTTTTTTAATTTTTGTGATTATGAATAGGTAATTAAGTCTTTCAACACCTTTGCTCTCACCTGTAGCGATCATATTTAAATATTGTTTCAGGATCAGAGACAACTTATGATTAAGATCTAACATATAACATTTCTTCATTAAGTCTAGTTCAACAGCGGGTCCAGAATCGCTAAAATGGCCCAGGAGAAGAAGAATCAGAACATTTAGCTGTAAGTTGTGGTCCTCGACTGTGTGAAGATAGAACCTTTTAGGGACAGGTCCAAGCACAGTGTGTGTGAAATGGCACAACACTTCATCTCTAATGGCAAGATAGCCGACATATTAAGATTGTATCCACTTTTCTGCACTTAGTAGCTATATCAGTTCCCGTGTATAGAAACAAACACACTATGTGCTTGAATACCTCTCACGCAAATGTGAATAACAAAGTGTGAGGCCAGATATACTGCCTCAGACTCCTGTACTCAGGCAGTTGTGAATAAGTTACCCTATATGTACAGAACTAAACAAAGAATCTATTTGAAAGACTGTGTAACATTCAGTGCCATAATATCCTGACCACGGGGGTTAGTTATACTGACCCTTTGTAAACTCTACTCTTGTAATCATTTTGCGCTACCGCTCACAGGATGAGTATGGGGTGCACAATAAACTAGCCCCTGTAAATGGTAAAATTAAAACAAAATTAAATGCTAATTATGATACAATCCAGAGTGAATATTTAACAGGTTGAATTTATATAGAGTAGGTGTTGAATGTGGCCCTTTGAAGACTGAGACCAAGTGATAGACCATCTTCACTACACTGTAAGATAACACTGACCTTCACCACACCTAAAGATAACATTGTTTCGGTGTTTAAATGATATCCAAATGTTATCAACTGTCACGGGTCTCTGTCATAAACTGTCACAGCTTATTCTTCTGTCATAAACTAACTTTCACAACTTATATTTCTGTCATAAACCAACTGTCACAGCTACTATCAAGCGTGTCCTTCAGCTTAAGTAGGGTTAAGCTGGATAGAAACTACAAGCTTATTCTTGAGCTAAGCTGTACACAACAATATTGATGATGAAAATGTTAAAAAAATTGCTTCGTTAGGTTAGGTCAGGTTAGGTCAGGTCAGGTTAGGTTAGGTCAGGTCAGGTCAGGTCAGGTCAGATAACACCTGTCGAAACACTTAATCATCAAAACAGTGTTAACTCCCGGTATGACAGCGACAACCCACAAACCCCCCCCCACCCCAACCCTACAAGACCTGATACCGTGACAACTACTGACGAAGCCGTAACACAGCTAATTAATTATCACTGCCAGGTGAGCACGAGGTTGACCAGGTGAGAAGACAAATGGCTATACACACACACACACACGGTAAAAAAAATCTTAATGTGCTTTTGTAGTCCATCTGTAGCTTTTATAGTCGGGAATTAAGCCAAACCTGAGTACTTTTGTAAACATTAATGATTCACAAAAGCTTTAACAGTCCTACATCTAAGCAAGGCAGAGTACTTTTGTTTAAATTCACAAACAAAATTAAACAGTACTCAATCTACCCAAAACTGAGTACTTTTATTAAATTTCCCTAAAAGCCTTTCTGAAAATGCATTTAGAGAAATTACTTTTATTTTTTGCTTAATTGTGGTCATGCCATCGTTATGATACTGTAATCGTACATCTAATACAGTCAAATAAGAGAGAGAATTATGTAATCTACTGTATTATGTCCTGTACTTGTCGATTAATACATAGGTGTTATATGTTATTTACCCCGAGTTGTGTAAGATGTGATTGAGGTACTATAGGTGTGGTCAGGTCATCAATGGGTGTGATTGAGGTACTGTAGGTGTGGTCAGGTCATCAATGGGTGTGACAGGTCCTACAAACAGTGTGATCAGGTCATGAATGAATAAGACAGGTCAAACAGTGTGCTTAGGTCATGAATGAATAAGACAGGTCAAACAGTGTGGTCAGGTCATCACCCTCATCATTAAACAAGTCTTCAGCACCAACACACAGTCAGGCAGGAAATAGTGTGTGTGTGTGTGTGTGTGTGTGTGTGTGTGTGTGTGTGTGTCTGTGTCTGTGTCTGTGTCTGTGTGTGTGTGTGTAAGGCGGCACCAGAAGTAATAAACCAAGTGCCGGCGCTTGAATGACCCAAGATGACCAGGTGCGCTAAACACATGCGCTTACACCATTACTAAGGTCAACCCACCTAATTACTGTATCATTAGCATATCAATATTCGACCATTACGCACATGTTTTTATCATATACTTATCTGTTAATATTATTTTAGGTTCAGGTGTTCAAGATAGGCGTTCATTACCTATAAATTACCTGTAGATTCTAAATAATTAATATATACACCTGTAAGCTCAAGTGTTATTTCAAATAAAGAAAAATGAGACCCTAAGCAAGTAAAATTAAAACTTAATTTAATATAGAGGAAATTATTATTATATGAACCCCAAAAAATAATTATATCTTCAACCTTAAAATAATGAAATTTTTTATTTAATTAAAAAAACCGGTAATCAGGAAAAAAAAAGTAATAAAAATAATAAGATATCAATAGTATACTAATAGGCAAATAATGTGACTACTCCAACGCGTTAATTTACACTGTCTAAGCGTCTTTGTTTTCCAGTATTGAGACCCATCCATTATAAATATTTCTATTAACTAAAAACAAAAAAATCTATTACAATCCATCACGTTAAAAACAACTTTGTATTTACCAACAGCGGACAATTCTCCCGACCACCGTTACAAAACTCCTTGTCGCTCAATACAGGAATTTTGTAACAGCAATCGTTCAACTGTATTAAATCATGCACTCGTTTTAAAATCTTCAGTATTGTCTAGATCAATTATCAATAGCCTAATAATTGGTCCAAATTACCACTATACAAGGTGATAATCCACATAATTTAATTCCTTGATAAATGTTACATCTTTATGCTAAATATAAATTGATATATAATTAATGATTCAGAAACTATTTATTTATTTGATACATTTTGATTAGATGAAACACAATGGGGTATAATACGTCCTTAATGATGATATATTTTATAGTAAATATTTATAATAGGTTTGATTTGTGGTGTAGAGGTCATATTAGGGGTCAGTGTGTGTGTGTGTGTGTAAATAAAAATGTAGTGTGTCTATGAGCATATAAATCCGTGTTATACTAACTTTAAGTATAAACTGAGACTCTGAACAGCTGAACCGAGTCTTCGAAATGCTTGTGTATGTGTAAAGAATTTTACTCACATATTATTAACCTTAATCTCGACACCTGAACCTAGATTAATTTTTTTTAATTAACCATAAATTAAGGCGCCAATTTTATGATAATTTCACTGTATACTAATCTATGTAGAGGTAATTTACGACCTATAATTATAACTTAATATTTATAAATTAAACATTACTCTAATGAGGTGACACCGTTACCACCTGGCGACTGACACACCTGTGTTTAATGCCTTTACCTGTATTTTGTTATTTTTTAGAGTTTCTCCGAATAAGAACTGACAATAAATACATGATGGCTTTGTTGGGCTATCCTTGGTCAAAATTAATTACTGTATACCATTTGTGTATACCTGTACTGTATACCTACATTGTATACCTTTAGTTTATGTGCATTATACCAGCACTGTATGCTCAGTCTACCCAAAAGGTGTCATTCCTTTTTCCTTCTTTACAATGTAAAATGCTAAACGAAATGCTTTTTGGCATTTTCTCCAATGCATTCAGTGCTCCCTATATTCAAATATAAACAGTTTATGTATATATAAAGTATATGGAGGAATAAAACTTTAATTACCGGGCATTAACTGAAATTCTGGCATTTCTCTGTACAAAAGTGTTACCAAATAATTTGATCCAGATGATAATGATGTACCTGTGGTCGACTGGCTCAACTGTTCTCAAACTAGTGGACTAACATTTCTCACAAAACACGAACCACATCGACCCCAGGGGTAACGATACTTTTTTGGGGACTTGTATTTTTTGTATACCTGGTACTGTCTAGTTACCTTGTTTGTATACCTGCACTTGTACAGTGTATGCCTGTACTGTCTATATAAGTAAGATTCCCTCACTGTCTATGTACAGTATCTCAAAAAAGTATCTGTCAGGATGGGTCGATGACTTCCCAAATGCTACATGCAACTCGTCATGTCCCGGGAAGGTTGGTATTAATTAATCCCAAATAAATACACATTACATTACTTATATTAAACTCTATACTAAAGTAAATGCAAGTCCCAATATCTATCACCGTGGTCTCTCGCACAGTGTGGATAGATACTTTTTTTTGGATATACTGTGTACATTGGCACCCCGACACTGTCTATACAATCCAAAGAGAAGTGAATATTTATAGAACTAATTATCTTTAAAAACCTGGAGACTGTACAGGTAATATCACGTCCCCAGGTGAGCGCTACAAGACCTCCTTACGGTGTTGTGGTCGGCCAGCTGTTTAGACATGGGATGTGATGGTAATTAATGACAGTCTTCCTCTGCTAAAAGAAGCCTATTGGATAGTTCTATGGTTCACTATCAGTAGTAGTCCACTCAAAAACATGTATTATGACCGAAAATGATTCATTATTAAACAATCACAATAAAAAAATCACACTATGAATACGAGTCGACACTGAACCCGAATCATATCTCGAATCACTCACATACACGAATCTTCATAAAAGGTAAAGGAAATATAAACGAATTGGTTATTTATAAGTTGACTAACAGTTAAACAGACATTAATAATTAAAGGAAATGTGAATTAATTAGAAGAGAAAAAGGATAAATTGCCAACATATTGTGTTTCATTGCCGGTAAAGAAAAATGGTATACTCCTCTATTACCTGTCGTCATTTACCTGTTTCAGTAAACACTCGGTAATAATAAGTGTTTCAGTGATATTACAAAAGAAACACTAAAATTCTCTAAGTTTCAGTTGCAGCCAAAGTAGAACTCTTTCCAAAGTATCTGAATTGCATTTTCTTGTAAGTGAAGTTTGGTAAACAAAAGATAAATAAATACCACTTGAAGATTAACCACCATAACCTAACTTAACCTCACCTAACCTAAGCCAAATCTAACGTGACTTAACCTAATTTAATCAAACTTAATCTCATCCTATCCTATCCTAACCGTGTCCAATTCTAACCGACACCTAACCTAACCTACACCTGTAACCTAACCAAACTTTACCTAACCTTAACCTAACCTACACCTGTAACCTAACCAAACTTTACCTAACCTTAACCTAACCCAACCTAACCCCCTCAGGTAAACAACACAAAGTATTTAAAATCTTCAGGTGAAATAAGCCCGGGGGAGGGGAGGGGGGGGGGAGGGTGCTCATACTTAACGATCTCTTAATTACTATCCAATTCATCATCCTTAAATCAGACTAAAACAATAATCTAGAACTTAAATAAAGGAATATATTGTTGTTGTTGACCTTTGTAGTTTAAAAGGAACTAAACATTAAGAACATAAGAAAATAAGGACTCTGCAATAGGCCGGTTGGCCTGTGCATGGCAGCTCCTGTCGAGAGTTACTACCACATTAATAAATACAGTGTTTTAATTAAAGTTAGAGGATTATGTAAAGGTAAGGTCAGGTCAGGTCAGGTCAGGTCAGAATCAGGTCAGGTCAGGTTAGGGTAGACACAATGGAAGAGCGAGCTTATTAATTTCACAGGCTTAATTAAAATTAGAGGATTATGTTATGTAATAAGCCGAGGCATTGTGTTGATTTAGCAAAGTCTAAATTTTCTTCTGGTATGAGAGAGAGAGAGAGAGAGAGAGAGAGAGAGAGAGAGAGAGAGGGGGTTAACTCTAGTTTTACCTCATTGGTTTTTATTTTTGAAGCAGGTTTATATTTTTATTATTTAAAATTTCGATTCTTGACATAATTTTTGGGGTATAATTAATGAGGATCTCTCTCTCTCTCTCTCTCTCTCTCTCTCTCTCATAACACAGGTCACCTTCAGGTCAATATTGCAAACAGTAAGATAATGAATCAGTTGCAACAGAGAAAGATGCACACTGGATGGCAGAGCTCAAACACTATCTAGGGTCGATTACGTTTCAAAAGATTTTTTTTTCCAAGGGTGATTACTTCCGAGTCTGGCTGAGGTTTGTCCAATCGTCTCTCGTTAACTGTCTACGCCGAGGGTATGGAACGTTGTGCATCCTTGTGAATATAGTAAAGATAACCGAGTGAACGCCAACGCCAGGAGGACACTACAAGACCCAGTATTTACAACATGATGAAGCGTAATTAGTCCCTATAATAACTAGATATACGATCAGGTGAGAATAATTAGATCTTTATGTAAATTACCTAAAAATTAATATTTATCGGATCTTACTTGCAGAAAATAATCCCTCGAAAATACCAACCTTCAGAAGCTTAAACAAACATAAATAAATAAATTAATAAAAATATACAACTAAGAACCAGGAAATGTTTTACACTCTCAGGTTCTGTGTAAAAAAAATCTCATAAAATTTACTAGATGAAACATTAACAACAGCAGTTAAACATGAAGTAATGTGAGAGGGTAACATTAAGTAACATCGAACGGGTAACATTAAGTAACATCGAACAGGTAACATCAGGTAAGCCAGACTAGTACAGGTAAGGAACACTGCCACATTACTTTACCTGATGTCTGGTCAAACATCAATGAGTTTAGTTTAAGCTACTTTAGTTTACGTCACACCATTGGCAATTACCATGATTACTTTACCTGGACTGTCTGCCAATACACCTGTTATTAAAATAGCTGACTCTTAAAGGACATAGTATCATTGTTGTGTTTTATAAAGTAATTAAATGACCCATATTCTCTCCACTTGTCAACAAATTACAAGGGTTTAAAAATACGTCAATTTTATATCAATAACAAATACCTCGTTTCAATGTATCAAGGAGTTTCACTAACCAGAATCTTTAAGCATCGTATTTTAACCAAACACCAAATGTTAAAAATTATCAAACATTCACTTTCTCATGTAAGGGAATTAACTTCGATTCGTACGTGGTATGTGTATCAGATCAGCGTCAAGGTTTAAACTTTAATGTTTGTGAATTAGGTGACCTGTACGTTTGCTAGATCTGGGGTCAATTGTTCTGATAATCAAGTTTAACACCACAATATTTTTTTTTCTCACCATATTGGAAAAATAATGTACCTGTGTTGACGTTTAACTGTACCTGAATTGACTTTAAACTGTACTTGTACCTAAAACTATACCTGTGTTGACGTTTAACTGTACCTGTATTTGATATTAACCTTTACCTGTGTTGATGTTTACTAGTACCTGTTTTGACGTTTACCTGTACCTGTGTTGATGCTTACCTGTACTTGCTGTATTTTATTGTGATTAGTATTTGTCACTAAACTATTTTATTAAGTTTAATTTTAACACTACATCTATTCTCCTGAGTTAAAATCTTGCTCCATTTACGATTTTATTAAGTTTAAATTTTGACATTATCATTTTTTTTACTTAGTTAAAATTTGAACTTAATATATTTTTTTTTCCAATTTTGATTCATTTTAAGTATTTTTTTTTCCATTTGATTCTTTTATCGTATTTTTCTATAATGTTCCTCACTAAAAAGACAATTTCGAAATCAAGTTGAGAAATAAACAAATAAATAATATCTCACTTAGTAAACATCTCGAGAATTTTCACTCCAAAAGTATAAAATCGAGATAATTTTTAATACTTTTTGTCCAATTTTGACACAAACTTTTAAGGAGAATTTAAAGAAAAATAATCCATTCATAATACAGTCAAGGTATACCTGTGTAGAATTACCTTAGGTGTTATTCATGACATATTTCAGTATAGGTCTTATGCATGACAGATTTCAGTACAGTATCGGTCTTATTCATGACAGATTTCAGTAGAGGTCTTATGCACAACAGATTTCAGTACAGTATCGGTCTTATTCATGACAGATTTCAGTATAGGTCTTATGCACGACAGATTTCAGTACAGTATCGGTCTTATTCATGACAGATTTCAGTAGAGGTCTTATGCATGACAGATTTCAGTACAGTATCGGTCTTATTCATGACAGATTTCAATAGAGGTCTTATGCACGACAGATTTCGGTACAGTATCGGTCTTATTCATGACAGATTTCAGTATAGGTCTTATGCACGACAGATTTCAGTACAGTATCGGTCTTATTCATGACAGATTTCAGTATAGGTCTTATTCATGACAGATTTCAGTATAGGTCTTATTCATGACAGATTTCAGTAGAGGTCTTATGCATGACAGATTTCAGTATAGGTCTTATTCATGACAGATTTCAGTAGAGGTCTTATGCATGACAGATTTCAGTACAAGATTCTCAAATATTTTCACGATAAATATTCATCAGAGATCAAGGAAGATGAATAATAACTGATAATTATTTTAGAATGTATGCATAATATGTGGTCATTCATCCATTAAATTAGATTTTTTTTTCTTCATAGCATATTAAGATAAATTAAATAGCAGTGTTCGTAATAATGTAGGAGCCGAGTTAACACAATATCAAACAAGTTAACACAACATAAGGCGAGTTAACACAGCAGATAAGTTAACATAACACCACATCAGTTAACACGTAAACTAACAATACCGAGAGTACTATATAATGACTGTGATCACCATACCTGTAATCAACTCGTGGCTATCTCTCACAGGTGTAAAAATTCACTACGAAGGTGAACACAAAGAATATCAAGCATAAATATGGTGAATAGCCACAGGATGATGAGATAAGAACCAAAACAGAACCTCGGATAAAGACTAGATAACAGTATAACCCAAGGAAGTATTACCAATGCTTATATGTTTATCTCACGGGTGCTATCCCTGGCTCTGCTCACAACCACACCTCACATGGTAAAGTTATTGGCATATAGACTATTTAAAAACACGTGTGGAATTGTCAAGCGAGTGATAACCTGAGCGATATAACTACAGTATACATCACTCACACAATTCACAGAAATACGTGGCTAGATTTGATTTAAATTATGGTGGGAGACAGACAGGCAGACAGACAGACAGACAGACAGACAGACAGACAGACAGGCAGACAGACAGACAGGCAGACAGACAGACAGACAGATAGACAGGCAGACAGGCAGATGTTTATATTGGTCCAACTTAGAGGCTGAGAGAGACTGTGTACAATGTTTCTTTACTGAATCATAAACATCGTCATAACAAAAAATGTTTGGAAATGTTAAGGGTCGATTCTCGTGTTTTGTTAGGATGTTTCCAGGAGCGAGAAGGAAGAGTGCCAGGAGCGAGTAGGAAGAGTGCCAGGAGCGAGTAGGAAGAGTGCCAGGAGCGAGTAGGAAGAGTGCCAGGAGTATAGGTTGGCTTGGGTCGGGAAGGCCTGGGTGAGTGCCGCCGCCCCTCCCCCTTGTTGTGGCACTGTGGGCGGCCGGCCATGTCCTGACTCGGGATGTAAACAAGATGGCGGCGCCTGACCTCCTGTATCCCTAAATGGTCCTAAATGTTGACCTGACCTGACCTGCCCTGGCCTGCCTTGACCTGCTCAACAAAAGGAAGAAATATATTGTTGAGGTGTGATAAAAATTTACTAGAAAAACAATTATTAAGAATCATTGGAACAGGTTGTGCGTGGATGACTCACTACAAGAGGTCGTGTGTGGATGACTCACTACAAGAGGTTGTGTGTGGATGACTCACTACAAGAGGTTGTGTGTGGATGACTCACTACAAGAGGTTGTGTGTGGATGACTCACTACAAGAGGTTGTGTGTGGATGACTCACTACAAGAGGTTGTGTGTGGATGACTCACTACAAGAGGTCGTGTGTGGATGACTCGCTACAAGAGGTTGTGTGTGGATGACTCACTACAAGAGGTCGTGTGTGGATGACTCACTACAAGAGGTTGTGTGTGGATGACTCACTACCAGAGGTTATGTGTGGATGACTCGCTACAAGAGGTTGTGTGTGGATGACTTATTGTAAGAGGTTGTGTGTGGATGACTCGCTACAAGAGGTTGTGTGTGGATGACTCACTACAAGAGGTTGTGTGTGGATGACTCACTACAAGAGGTCGAGTGTGTGGATGACTCACTACAAGAGGTCGTGTGTGGATGACTCACTACAAGAGGTTGTGTGTGGATGACTCGCTACAAGAGGGTGTCTGTGGATGACTCACTACAAGAGGTCGTGTGTGTGGATGACTCACTACAAGAGGCTGTGTGTGGTTGACTCACTACAAGAGGTTGTGTGTGGATGACTCACTACTAGGGGGTTCTGTGTGGATGACTCACTACAAAGAGGTGTGTGGGGTTGACTCACTACAAGAGGTTTGTGTGGATGACTCACTACAGAGGTTCTGTGTGGATGATTCACTACAAGAGGTTGTGTGTGGATGACTCACTACAAGAGGGTGTGTGTGGATGACTCACTACAAGAGGTTGTGTGTGGATGATTCACTACAAGAGGTTGTGTGTGGATGACTCACTACAAGAGGTTGTGTGTGGATGACTCACTACAAGAGGTTCTGTGTGGATGACTCACTACAAGAGGTCGTGTGTGTGGATGACTCACTACAAGAGGTCGTGTGTGGATGACTCACTACACGAGGTCGTGTGTGGATGACTTATTGTAAGAGGTTGTGTGTGGATGACTCGCTACAAGAGGTTGTGTGTGGATGACTCACTACAAGAGGTTGTGTGTGGATGACTTATTGTGTAGAGGTTGTGTGTGTGGATGACTCACTACAAGAGGTTGTGTGTGTGGATGACTCACTACAAGAGGTTGTGTGTGGATGAATCACTACAAGAGGTTGTGTGTGGATGACTTATTGTGTTTGTGTGTGTGTGTGTGTGTGTGTGTAAAACCTACCCACAATAGTTCTTGAATCAACGTCTAATATAGCCAGGGTAGCCACTGGACTGACGGACGAAAGGAAGGAAGGAAGGAAGGAAGGAAGGAAGGAAGATACCCCCCTCAACCACCCACTCTAACATGTTAACGAGTATATCTGGAAATATTTATCCATCACCGGAAAGAGCTTCGGGTCGGCTATCACGGGAGACAGACAGGTGTATTGAGTATGTGGCAACGTGTGGTAGGGATAGATGTTCTAGGACACGAGGGATAGGAGGGGTTAGAGCTAGTAAATCTCACCACAGGAAGTATATAAAGTGCTAGTGATGGTCTAAAATAGGAAGGATAGGAGATGTCATAACTAGTAATGTCAGTACAGTAGGGTTAGGGTGTGTTAGGGCTAGTTATCTCAGTACAGGGGGAATAGGAGGGGTGATGGATAGTTGGTTATTTCCAAGGTAACTAATGCATAAGCCTTTGAGATACAGCTGAACACAAAGACCCGAACCAATGCAGTGTCTACCTGTGTTACCTATGTCTACCTGCGTCTACCTGTGTTACCTATGTCTACCTATGTTACCTATGTCTACCTGCGTCTACCTGTGTTACCTATGTCTAACTGTGTCTAGCTGTGTTACCTATGTCTACCTGTGTTACCTATGTCTACCTGTGTCTAGCTGTGTTACCTATGACTACCTATGTCTACCTCTGTTACCTGTGTTTAGCTGTGTCTACCCGTTACCTGTCACTGCCTATGTCTACCTATGTCTACCTGTCACTTGCATGAAATTTCAGTTCAATCGGAGAAATATATTCCAAATAATAACGCCTCAAGCAATACGGTCCACTAACAGCCGGGACACGTTAGGTTACGTTAGGTTATGTTATGTTAGGTTAGGTTACGTTAGGTTAGGTTACGTTAGATTATATTCAATTAGATTAAACTTAGGATCATTGGTGAATCAGTTGTATTAAATTAAGCTCCCCATTGAGTTTAATTTTATTTACAAACTGATATTCATGTTACGTAAACCTGGCAATTATATCACCTTAGCTAGGAAATAAATAGTTAGGTTAAAAGAAATTAATAAATTTACTTTTCTTACATTAGAGTAAAAAAAATATAATGACTTGTTTTAGTAAAGGGAATAAATAAACAAGAAATCCATAAAACTTCCACCTGGTCTTTGATAAAATAACATTACTTAATATTGAAAGAAATATTAAGTGAAAAAAACATAATTATTTTACAAGACTTATAATTCTCACTGATACTGAAGATTAACAGGTAAATAATTCAGGTGATGATTGGATAGATTATAACACAATATTGAAGACATCGTCCCAAACAGCATTAATGAAGGCGAGTGATGTAGAGTGAATTATCCCAGGAGGTGAACACGTGGTCCCAAATCTTTATTAATACAATGAGAAGAATATGAAATTTTTAAGAGGAATTGATTGTAAAATTGAACATTGTAGAAATATAATGTAATAAGGAAACAACCACAATACATTATATTTACTTAGTTGTTCCTGGCAGCCCGACGGTCACTCTGGTTTAGGTGAGGTCAGGTCAGGTTAGGTTAGGTTAACAAACTTGGTTTCACTGGAATAAATTATCATTGCCTGTGAATACTTACCTCCGATATTGTTACTAGTTTATCAATATTGGTAAAGTTATATTTGCAATTTTATTTAATATTATGAAAAACCCGAATATGAATCACGTTAAAATACAGAATATATGAATCGAGATAAATATCCAATTGAATTAAAAGGTCATTTTTATCTATATTTTCGAAAAGATAAAAAAAAAAATCAAATATCCCCGACTTGTAATATCACATAAGAGTATTACCGATACATTGATAATATTCCTCTGGGTAGAACAGAAATGGAAGACGAATATTCTGAAAAAAAATATTCAACTGTTTTAGACCATTAGCAACTTATTCTACTGAAGTGATTACCAGATATTAGAAGAGAAAAAGTGTGTAGTTGGTGGACTCAAGTGCTTTAGACTCAAGTGCTTGTTCAGGAAGGTGAGTGTCTTCTGAGTGTCAATTCTATTTTTCACATACAAAAAAAAATTACTACAATTGTTTTAGTATCCATGACTATTAAACATATACATTACTATCTAGATATACATAGATCATACATACAGTATTACATAATCTGGGTATATACAGTATAGATCATACATATACATAATATATCTGGGTATACATGACCCTTAAGTTATCGCCAACACAACATTTATTTAATAGAGCAAGAGGTTGGTGATTGAATACTCCTGATATACGACTGAACAACACTCAGAGGTCAACACAAACTCCGCAACATATACCTGTGTTGCCTGTGTTACCTGTGGGGAAATTTCAAGTGTTTGTGAGGGAAATATATAGGGAAATTAATATCTTTTAACAATATAGCAATGGACATCAGATTACGTTAATTTATCCGTCTACTTATTCCCAATTCAAAGGTCACTTATTTCAAAGGGTTTAAGGTTAGGTTAGGTTAGGTTAGTAATTATTTCACATTAATCAAGAGAAAAATTATTTGGTAAGGATTTACTTTACTTTTTTTTTAGATAATTATCATACAAATTTCCTCGAATGGTTTTAGAAAGTAAAATAAACACCAATAAAAACTTTCGGTAATGTTTAGGTAAGATGATAATAATAAATTAATTAATGGAAGATTATTAATATTTTTCTACTGAAGACAATCATGGTACGATGTTATTTTCAACATTTTACCGAATTAAAATTTTTATGAATTCTGATTAGGATTTTTTTAAGTAAATTGACTCATTGATGTTATACGTTAAAATAATTACCCAGATTATACATCAACCTTTTTTTTCTGTAAATAAAACATAAATAACTTACAATACCTCTTTTAGTATTGACATAATTATTTTATTAAGAATTTTATTACCCACCCAAAGAATTATCATCTAGGTGCATCTATAAACCCTAATTCATTATCTAATACACCAGGTGATAATTGTTCAAAGGTGTTCAGTTCTAGAATACGATGAACAAACTCAGGCCTGAACACATTGTCCCCATTCTGTATCACCTGAGGGAAATTGTAATTATTTCCTCTAGAATTATTGCAAAAATAATTCGTTCATTTGTATGGTAAATAAACAGGTAAAATGCGTCTCTCGTGTGAGTGATCTGATGAACGTGTAATAGGTATAAATGGGACGATTAAGGTGAGGTGAGGTGAGGTGAGGTAAGGAGGTGAGGTGAGGTAAGGAGGTGAGGTGAGGTAAGAAGGTGAGGTGAGGTAAGGAGGTGAGGTGAGGTGAGGAGGTAAGGTAAGGAGGTGAGGTGAAGTAAGAAGGTGAGGTTAGGTTAGTTAACGGAAGGTTGGTTAGGTTAGGTTAGGTTAGTTAACGGAAGGTACGTTAGGTTAGGTTTAATTGGAATAAAGATAATTTTAATTAGACCCAATTTTCTTTCCTTAGTTTCCATTTTATTAGATTTAGTCAATTAGGCCTAAGTAATCCTAACAATTATATTTGATCTTAAAAAGTCATTATAGGTTACCTTAAGCTAACACCATTACCTTGGTTGAGTAAAGATTAGTTCAAGTTAAAAAGAATTTTGGTTTTAATTTTCTGTGTAACATTATAGCGAGATATTTACTCACCTGTAATGACAAAGAAAATAAATATATCCAAAAATAATGATGATTTGGTAATATTCCTCTGTATAATACAATAATGAAATAAGTATTGGTAATATGTCAGTTAATATAACAACCTCTTAAATATTATACAAGATCTTATTTTCTGAGACATTAAATATAAATAATGAATTAACTGATAAAGGTTTATAGAGTTGACTGACAGATGACGCTTCAGTGATTTCAGTCAATTATCATGTAAACAAAACATAAATCACGCCCTGACATCCTTTTTTAGTGGTTATTAACAAAAACAATATGATGTGATTAAGTAGTTTTCTTGTTATTTACTTGTTCTGTCATCTGTTTCCTTAGTCATAACCTTGCCGTCATCCACAGCATGCTCTGTCAACCCACACTCTCTGTCAGCCATACTTTGTCATTCATATTTTGTCATCCACACTCTTTATCTTCCACATTCTCTAGCATCCACATACTGTACTGTCATCCATTTAATCAACCATACATATTGTCATCCACATACTCTATTCATCTCTTTACTCACCCGCCACTTCATGTCATCCACGTTTACTGTCACCCCATGTTCTGTCATCCACTTGTCATCAGTCATCCACCTCATATACATATCTAGGATGACACTCAAGTTTCTCACACTCACACACACACACTCATAACAGCATATACTGCCTATAGCCAACATGAGTATACGCAGCATTACCATTTATCTTAGGCACGTTAGATGGTGACAAAACCTAATAGAAATTTATATATCCTACCAAAACAAATAATTTTACTATCACTATCTTATTTAAATACGTAATACTTAAGACTAATAATACGAAATTTTAATATCATGCAAAATATTACCAAATCATAAAACTCAGGTAAGTAACAAATGATAAACACTACATAGACCACTATTTACGTGCGTCCAGAAAAATGCCCTACGTTGACAGCGAGGGTGTAGAGTGTCCCAGTTAAATGGGGACAGAATGGCCCATAACTCCCCAAAATATGGAGGAAAATAATGATTATCGAACTCGCGCGCCCGAGCTGGTTCATAACGAGTTTCATCAAAATTCATTTCTATATGTTGTCGCGTTCACAGATGGCGGGGTTAGATACTCTCTCTCTCTCTCTCTCTCTCTCTCTCTCTCTCTCTCTCTCTCTCTCTCTCTCTCTCTCTCTCTCTCTCTCATACAACTGCGAATATAATTAATACGCACATTATATTATATTCCACCAGGGTTTAACCTCCACCAGTAACAGACCCAAAAAAAATATGAAAGTTGATAAATTGGATTAGTTTAGGTTGGATTAGGTTACGTTGGATTGAATTACGTTGGATTAGGTTACGTTGGATTAGTTACGTTTTAGAGTTATGTCCTGATAATCTGTAATAATAATTTCCTCGGATAAAAAATAAACCAATGAAAACTCAGGCTTCAGAAAAATTAAGGCTCATGGTATCGAGGGAAAGTTTTAAATTGGATAAAATCATGGCTCGCCGATAGAACGCAGAGGGTCAGCGTAGATGGTGTTAAATCTGAGTGGGGCCGTGTAACCAGTGGGGTTCCCCAGGGGTCAGTACTAGGCCCACTCTTGTTCAAAATCTACATAAACGATCTAGATACTGGGATCAGCAGTGACATAAGCAAGTTTGCGGATGACACCAAAAAGGGCAGCAAATTAATTCAGGGCAGGATGCAAATGCATTACAGGAGGATCTAAGAACATAAGAACCTAAGAAATAAAGTCTCAATAGGCCGGTTGGCCTGTGCATGGCAGCTCCTGTCGAGGATTACTACCACTCTCTATCATCCATGAATCTATCTAGCCTCCTTTTGGAAACTTTCCAGAGTTCCCGCACTTACTACAAAGTTGCTAAGCTTGTTCCACTCGTCCACCCCTATTTGTGAACCAGTTTCTTCCTATCTCCCTCCTAAGCCTAAACTTATCAACTTGAATCCGTTGCTCCTAGTCCTATCCTGTCCGGATATTATAGAACTTTATCTATATCCTTTATTAATTCCTTTCACCCACTTAAATACTTCTATCATATCTCCCCGCACTCTTCGTCTTTCTAGGGAATGCAAGTTATGTTTCTTTAACCTATCCTGATATGGAAGGTTTCTAAGTCCCGGAATCATTTTGTCATTCTTCGCTGCACCGACTCTAGTGAATTTATGTCCATTCTATAATAGGGGCACCAGAACTGAACCGCATAATCGAGGTGCGGCCTGACTAGCCAAAGATATAGTTGCAATAAGACCTCTGCACTCTTGTTACTTACACTTCTAGATATAAACCCAATACTCTGTTTGCCTTATTTCGAACATTAACGCACTGTTTTCTAGGCCGTAGGTCCGGGCTTACAAGTACCCCTAGGTCTCTTTCACAAGTCGACTTCTCTAGGTTGATGTTGTTAAGGCTGTATACATTATAAATTTGTTCTTCCAATATTAAGTACTGCACTTGCTGGTGTTGAATTTCATTTGCCATTTCAGACCACCCCTGCAGTTTATTTAGGAAAATCTTGTCGAACAAATCTGCTAACGTTTTTTGGGAAGTCTTCGGTAGTAGTATACAGCCTTAACAACATCAACACAGAGGGGCTAACTAAGAGCAGCCTGAGACAGTGTATTTGAAAAGTGGGTTTATATAGAAAGAAAGAGGTGAGTTTTGAGAATGTATAATGGAATGTTACAACTCTATCGAGGAAGAAATAAGGGGGATATAAAGTTATTCCGGGGGCTGACCATAAGTTGGATAAGTTAGGTTTAGGAATAAAGGAAATAGGTGTTGGAGAATGGCTGCTGGTATGGGCTCTGAAAGAAAGGAGGCTGTATGTGATGTGGTCGACGAGCTACCATGCACAGGCAACTATCAGACTCCTTATTTTATATGTTCTTATATTATAACAGTACTTCGGGTTATGTCACTCGATGTGTTGGGATCCGTTTTATAATTCTCACAGTCAAAACAAACACACACACACTAGTATTCACCTGACCTACATCTTACAGTGACCTAAGATGACCTGGGATAGGGAAGGGAGTGAAGGGTGGGGGCAGTGAGTGGGGGAGTGGAGGAGTGGAGGGGTAGTAATTATATGCATCAATATAAATGAAATTAAATCTATTTTAACCCAAGAATAAGTAGACGATTGGCTGAATATGTCTATAATGGTACATAAATGAGACATTTTGAACATGGCTAGACTATATACCTTTGGTCCCTGATAAGGCTCCATGTATACGGATTTAGAGCCTCAAAGTGCTCTAAATTTATCTCCTTTCCTCTAAATGCTCCATATTGCTCCAATAAAAATCCCACACGTAACATATCACCAAGATGTCAAATAAAAGAAAAATAAATAAATGTAATAAAAATAAAAATGGTCGTCATGGCGGCCATATTGTACGACGACACAATGCTAGTGCGTCACAGGTAACACAAGTGCGTCACATGTAACAAGTGCGTCACAGGTAACACAAGTGCGTCACAGGTAACAAGTGCGTCACAGGTAACATATGTAAGTAAACGTAAGTAACTTGGGTAAATATTAACAAGGGACGTAATGCAAGTAACATGTGACATGGATAATACAGGTAAGTAGCACAGTTAAATAAGTCAGGTAGGTTTAAACAGGTAACTCAGGTAAGTAACACAGGTAATTAACAAAGGTAAGTAACTCAAGTAAGTAACTCGGGTAATAACTCAGGCAAGTAATACAGGTAAGTAACTCAGGTAAGTAATATAGGTAAGTAATATAGTTAAGTAACTCAGGTAAATATTAAAGGCAATTAACTCAGTTAAGTATCTCAGGTAAGTAACACAGGTAAGTATTATAGGTAAGTAACACGGTTCGGAATAAAGTTTAGCAACAAAAGTAATACAGGTAAGTAATTCAGGTAACTCAGGTAAGTAACATAGGGAAGTAACTCAGGTAAATATCAAAGGTAAGTAACTCGTGTAAGTAATATACTCTAAGAAAGTAACACGGTTAAGGAATTTTTTAGTAACAAAGGTAATACAAGTAAGTACCACAGGTAAATAACTCAGGTTAGTATTAAGGTATGTAACTCAGGTAAGTAACCGAGGTAATTAACTCAGGTTAATAACAAAGGTACGAAATCCAGGTAAGCATAACATAACACGGGAAAAGGATAATGATAACGCATGTAAGTTGAAAGCGGTAACTCAAGTAACAAGGGTACGTAACAAGTAACACTGGTTAACACGGAACAATAACAAATAGCACAGATAAGTAATACATAGGACATGGGTAAATAAAAAATGTGATTAATACAGGTAAGTAACAAAGGTGAGTAATGTATGTAAGTAACACACTTTTTGGGAACCTCTAGGTAGAGAACACAGAATTTCCTTGTTTTTTTTATTTTTTTACTTGAGGGAGCCGTGTGGACATTGAGAAGGAGACGGTTACCAATATGGGGTTTAGGGGCACGAAGCTGTGGGCACGAAGCTGGTGGGCACGAAGCTTGAGGGCACGAAGATGGTGGGCACGAAGATGGTGGGCACGAAGAGGGCACGAAGATGGTGGGCACGAAGATGGTGGGCACAAGATGGTGGGCACAAAGATGGGGATAGATGAGGGCACGAAGATGGTGGAGAAACTGGTGGGCACTAAGCTTGCGGTACGAGGCGGACACTGAACGCGGTACTGAACTGCAGCGAGGAACGGACCCCGAGCGGACCCTAGGCGATGGACAGACGCCAGGCGGATACGAGACGCCAGGCGGACACGAGACGCCAGGCGGACACGAGACGCCAGGCGGACACGAGACGCCAGGCGGACACGAGACGCCAGGCGGACACGAGACGCCAGGCGGACACGAGACGCCAGGCGGACACGAGACGCCAGGCGGACACGAGACGCCAGGCGGACACGAGACGCCAGGCGGACACGAGACGCCAGGCGGACACGAGACGCCAGGCGGACGAGACGCCAGGCGGACACGAGACGCCAGGCGGACACAGAGACGCCAGGCGGACCAAGAGACGCCAGGCGGACACAAGACGCCAGGCGGACACAAGACGCCAGGCGGATACAAGACGCCAGGCGGACACAAGACGCCGGTGGCGGACACAAGACGCCAGGCGGACACAAGACGCCAGGCGGATAGCGAAGACGCCAGGCGGACACAAGACGCCAGGCGGACACAAGACGCCAGGCGGACACAAGACGCCAGGCGGACACCAAGACGCCAGGCGGACACAAGACGCCAGGCGGACACAAGAACCAGGCGACACAAGACGCCAGGCGGACACAAGACGCCAGGTGGACACGACGGCAGGCGGACACAAGACACCAGGCGGACACAAGACGCCAGGTGGACAAGACGCCAGGTGGACACGTGACGCCAGGCGGACACAAGACGCCAGGCGGACACAAGACGCCAGGCGGACACAAGACGCCAGGCGGACACAAGACGCCAGGCGGAGCCACGACGCCAGGCGGACACAAGACGCCAGGCGACACAAGACGCCAGGCGGACAAGACGCCAGGCGGACACAAGACGCCAGGCGGACACAAGACGCCAGGCGGACACAAGACGCCAAGGGACACAAGACGCCAAGCGGACCAAGACGCCGCGACACAAGACGCCAGCGGACACAAGACGCCGCGACAGGACGCCAGGACACAGGACGCCAGGCGGAGCACAGGACGCCAGGCGGACACAAGACGCCAGGCGGACACAAGACGCCAGGCGGACACAAGACGCCAGGCGGACACAAGACGCCAGGTGGACACAAGACGCCATGGTGACACAAGACGCCAGGCGGACACAAGACGCCTGCGGACAGCAGACGCCGCGGACACAAGACGCCAAGCGGACACAAGACGCCTGGCGGACACAAGACGCCTGGCGGATACAAGACGCCTGGCGGACATAAGACGCCAGGCGGAGCTGGCAAGACGCCAGGCGGACACAAGACGCCAGGCGGACACAAGACGCCAGGCGGACACAAGACGCCAGGCGGACACAAGACGCCAGGCGGACACAAGACGCCAGGCGGAACAAGACGCCAGGCGGACACAGGACGCCAGGCGGACACAAGACGCCAGGCGGACACAGGACGCCGCGGACACAAGACGCCAGGCGGACACAAGACGCCAGGCGATACAAGACGCCAGGCGGACACAAGACGCCAGGCGGATACAAGACGCCAGGCGGACACAGACGCCAGGCGGACGAGACGCCAGGCGGACACGAGACGCCAGGCGGACACAAGACGCCAGGCGGACACAAGACGCCGGGCGGATACAAGACGCCAGGGCGGACACAAGACGCCAGGCGGACACAAGACGCCTGGCGGACACAAGACGCCTGGCGGACAAGGCGCCAGGACACAAGACGCCAGGCGGACACAAGACGCCAGGCGGACACAAGACGCCTGGCGGACACAAGACGCCAGGCGGACAAGATGCCAGGCGGACACAAGACGCCAAGCGGACACAAGACGCCAAGCGGACAGACACCAGGAGGACACAAGACGCCAGGTGGACACAAGACGCCAGGTGGACACAAGACGCCAGGCGGACACAAGACGCCTGGCGGACACAAGACGTTAGGAGGACACAAGACGCCAGGTGGATAAAGACGCCAGGCGACACAAGACGCCAGGCGGAGACAAGACGCCAGGCGGACCAAGACGCCAGGCGGCAGACGCCAGGCGGACACAAGACGCCAGGCGACAAGACGCCAGGCGGACACAAGACGCCAGGCGATAAGACGCCAGGCGGACACAAGACGCCAGGCGGACACAAGACGCCAGGCGGACCAAGACGCCAGGCGGATACAAGACGCCAGGCGGACAAGGACGCCTGGCGATGCCGACGCCTGGCGGACACAAGACGCCTGGCGGACCAAGACGCCTGGCGGACACAAGACGCCTGGCGGACAAGACGCCAGGCGGACACAAGACGCCAGGCGGACACAAGACGCCAGGCGGACACAAGACGCCAGGCGGACACAAGACGCCTGGCGGACACAAGACGCCAGGCGGACACAAGACGCCAGGCGGACACGGACGCCAGGCGGACCCAAGACGCCAGGTGGACACAAGACGCCAGGCCGACACAAGACGCCTGGCGGACACAAGACGCCTGGCGGACACAAGACGCCTGGCGGACACAAGACGCCAGGCGGACACAAGACGCCAGGCGGACAAGACGCCAGGCGGACACAAGACGCCAGGCGGACACAAGACCAGGCGGACACAAGACGCCAGGCGGACACAAGACAAGCGACACAAGACGCCAAGCGGACACAAGACGCCAGGCGACACAAGACGCCAGGTGGAACAAGACGCCAGGCCGACACAAGACGCCTGGCGGACACAAGACGCCAGGCGACAAGACGCCGCGGACACAAGACGCCAGGCGACACAAGACGCCTGGCGGACACAAGACGCCAGGTGGACACAAGACGCCAAGCGGACACAAGACGCCAGGTGGACGCAAGACGCCAGGTGGACCAAGACGCCAGGTGGACACAAGACGCCAGGACACAAGACGCCAGACACAAGACGCCAGGACACAAGACGCCGGATAAGATTGGCTGACACAGGACGCCAGGAGGACACAAGTCGCCAAAATAACAAGAACAAAAATTACAATAATAATAATATTAATAATAATATGCCAATTATAATTTCACTGACAGGGATGGAGGAAAGGGGGCAGTGGTCGCCAACCCTCAGACTTCAATGAATATCCAAAATAATATCTTCATAGTTTAATAACATTACCCAGAAGACTTAATGGGATAAAAACAATGGAATTTTAGTCATTATGTATGTCCACTAAAACGGATTAGTTAGAATTAATTATTAAAAACAAATCCCCAACGTAATGTAACCTGGAGATCCATAAAAACAACTAATTTAGATTATTTATTTTCTTGGATTATATTTGATATCTATGAATGGAAAGATAAATGAAAAATAAGAAAATATTACAAAAGACAAACACGAGAAAAAATAAGAAAAAAGGAAGAGAATAGCAAAATCAAATCAAGAAAGAGGAAATAAAACAGAAAATATAATAAAATAAAGAGAAAATTAGAAAACATCAAATCAGACCAAGAAAAAAAATAAGTCCTAAGAAAATAATAATAAAGGAATTAACCTAAAAACAAAATAAAAGCAACCCAATAAAAACAAAATAATACGAAAAAGGAAATAATAAAGACATACGAATGAGAAAACTGAATAAGAATAATTCAAGAATAAAAATATAACCAAAACAATGACTCGGTAAATAATAAACAAAGAAAAATACATAATAATAAAACACATTAAGGAATAAAATCAAATAAACTTAATATAGAAAAATAAAACCGATTTCGAAATAGAAAAAATAGGATAATAAATAATGTAAAATACAGAAAAAGGTCAGAAAATAAAATAAACCGAGAGAAAGAAAATGAATAAATAGGATTCAAATAATAATAATAATAATAATAATAATAATAATAATAATAATAATAATAATAATATCAATAACAAAAATAAACTAGTTTTTTATCATTATTATTATTATTATTATTATTATTATTATCATCATTATTATCAGAGACCAAGGTGATGACACACACACACTATTAAGGACTATCATCTTTAATCTCTCAAGAAACATTTAGAGAAACTGAGAAGACGTAAAGCATTAACTAATATAAATGAGAATTAAAGAGTTTGACCTTTAGTGAAGAAATTATTATACAACAGTTATATGATGAAACTGTCTAATAATTCTGAATATAATTGGTTACGAATATTAACTTATAATAGACAGATAGACATAGATAAGGAGAAGATATAATAATAATAATAATAATAATAATAATAATAATAATAATAATAATAATAATAATAATAATAAGTAACATATAACGAAAAAATTGAAAAGACAGAAAATGGGAGACAGTCATTGAAAACGGGAAACTGAAAAACAGAATTTGACAGAAAAATTGAAGAGATAAAAAGGATGCATAGACAGACAAAAAGCTTAGTTAATAAACCCATCATTCAAGCTTTTCTCATCTGAAGACACGCCGCCTCAGCTTATTTCACCCAAAGCTTTACCACTCTAACACTAACCGCACCCCCCCCCCAATATACTGTTAGGGTGGTTAATCTTTAGGTAAAATAAGCTGGGGTGGCAATTCTTCAGGTGACCTTCAACAGGCATCATGGGCAGACAATGATGACCTTAAATGCGAAAACAAACGTAAAATAAACACGATCTTTTTTTTTCTGTATTATGTATTATTGATTATTGTAGGGCCATTAGCCTGTAGTTTCCTTATGTTAGTGTGATCTGGGGCAATAATTAGTGTGACCTGGTATCGTCAATAATAAGGTCAGGTCAACAAATAGTGTGACCTGATGTTCTTAAGATAAGGTCAAACAATTATCATGACCTGGTAACCACAAGACTAGTATGGTCAGGTCAACAGTAACTATGACCTAACAGCTTCCTAGCAGTATGACCCCATCAATAATATAGTGCGACCAGGGAAGGAGTACTACAAGAGGACTCACTAGCCCCGTATCTCTTTAGTGTGAGTACAGAGAACTACACAACAGAAGTTATTGATGACTATGAAGGAAGAGTTCACCTGTAAGCCATAGTACAGTAATTACCGCAGGCTACAATATACAGACGGTTTGGTTGGATTCAGCACCAAAATTTTAAGAGGGAACCGTGAGCATTATTTACAAATACATGATTACTACAAAATTAATAAAAATGGGGTTATTACAAAATTTCCTAAAATGGGATTTGCGTAAAATATACAAATTTAACATTGCTATAGATTTTATCATGGCTAAGATTAAAGAAAGTTTGAATATGTTAAGTTCAATCAAAATCTTACAAGACTGAGAATACATCATAACTTATACAGGTAAAACCGTAAAATAAAATTACAGATCTTGAAGCAATATTTTACAACCTTATGTTTATTACAATTCCCAGGTTTTCTTAGTGGTTCTTTAGCTATGAGTTATTCGAGTGTTTTCTTGGGTAATGGAAGGTTCAGTAGACACACCATATATTATTTATTACTTTTCAAATAATTCCCAGATATTCTTCCTTTTTTTTTAACCAAATTAATTTAATAAGGCGAAGAATCAATGTTTCTAATGGATTGAATGAGTAAATAAATAAGTGGATAATAAAGTGGTTAATAAAGACCTGAAGAAGAAGGCAGCAAATGGGTAATAAACTTTAAAAAATGTAAAAACCTCTGACTTGGAGTTGAACAATTTATAATAAAAAAAACACAACAAATATCGAAACAACGACAAAAAAATCTGCTTCAAAACGACGACCGCAAAAAAAAAAAAAATTATCCTCAAAACCACAACATAAAAAAAAATCAACTGAATTTCGAAACTACGACCACAATTTATCTTTTTTTTTGAGGTCACACTCTTGAAATTTCTAGTTTACTTGGGGTTAAAATTTCGAAACTAAAAAATTAAAAATAAAAATCAAGAAATTCACAAAAACTACGACGACAGGCGGAGTAGTAGGTCGTCTCTACCTGCCATGGACAACAAGACAACTGGAGGGTCTTATTGTCTTGTCTCCTGACGATACGGGATGGATGGTGACGGAGGATGAATGCCGTGAATGATGGGCAGGAGGAAGGGACGACGGGAAGAACAGGAAGAATAACAAGAATGAAGACTGAATATGTGCTATGAGTGACGGGAAGAGAGTAGACAGAATGGATGCTGTAATGGACGGGAAGACGGAGAGAGAAAAGAGGAATGCTGGAGATGCGGTGACGGGAGGAGGAAATGATGAAGAGATGCTGTAAGAGACGGGAAGAGAGAGAGAGAGAGAGAGAGACGCGGTAGACGGACGAGAAGGGGTGACGGTAGCGGAGGCGGGCAGGGCGGTAGATGTAGGAGAAGGAAGGGAAGGTAACAATCGAACCCTAAGAGACAAAACCGCTCTACATCCCTACCTGAGATGATCCTCTTACACACACACACACACACACACACACACACACACACACACACACACACACACACTTTATCACCAGAGTGTCAGGGTCAACAATAAACATAATCCAGGTATACAGGTTAAAAAATAAGTCAGTCCAGGTGTCTACAGGTGTAATTAGATTTAAAATTGGGTCATTTATACAGGTATTTTACAGGTGCAATTAGGTTTAATATAATGACTTGGAGAAACGATAAACGAAGAATTAATTGCGGGTGAAGAAATATATTTAATTATGTATTTTGGTTTATTCTTCACGTAGTTGTTTATTGAACTAAGGAAGACAATTCTTAGTTAACTTATTAATTATAAAGACAAGAAATGTATCAAAATAACTGGGATTATTTTATTTATCACTTATATAAAAAAAATCAGGACTTTTATTAAATGATTTTTTCCTTATAACAAAAAACAAAACTTAAGGGATTTATTTTACTTCAAATTCTATGAAACTTTGACTGAGGGATTTTGTTTTCCTATTTAAAATGTATTAAAACTTTGAACACATAATTAATTAATTACCAAACATTGATCACCTATTTTCTTTGATCAAGGTATTTTGTTTTCCTTGTACATATAAATCATAACTGATCAAGAAAATATATTTATCCTTTAAGAGGGAATTATTGATCATATATTTAATAGAGATTTGATCAACAGCAGAATCTAGACACCACCAACTCTACACCACCGACTCTACACCACCGACTCTACACCACCGATGCCTTGAGGTTTCGACTGACCAACTAAACCCCACTAAAAACAAATGAATCTACAATAATATAAAATTAACGAGGTTATTACTAAGACCGTCCATTATATATAAACTATTTCCCTATAATAACTATTTTTTTTAAGAATGAATCGAGAAGAAAGAGGAAATTTGGTCAAAGAATTTATTTATTTCATATGAGTAAATCAATTTGTTTCCTTACCGATAGTCATCATAATTATAGTATAATGTTATAGTTATAGAATAATCACAATAATGTTCCTATATATAATTGATATAGTAACATATGTTGCACTCAGGTATAGAAAGTCCTTCCTAGGGTTTGTTAGATTTAAAAAACCCTCTAACGAAATTTATAGATATGAAAGTCTATTATATTTAGGGTCCGTTAGAGGTGAACCCCTCTCTCTAACGGCTTATATATAGAAAAGTCCTTTATATGGAGGTTTTACTGTATATACATTAAGCGTAAAAAGTAAGAAAGAACTAATTAAATTTCTTATATCATAATGTTTTCAGTATATAGATCAACAGGAAAAACTTCACTTAAAACAAAAACACAAACAAATTAACATTCGAACTGACATTTACAAACAAAAATATAAGAAAATCGTCTCTTGTTTACGTAGACACATCAACATTATTTCTCACCTTTATGACACACCCATTAAACAAAATCTCTCTATCTACATCTTGAAATTAATAAAACAATATATTCTTTGTTAATTTTTTTTTATTAGACACCATACACTCAAAAAAAATATCCCAGTAACGTCTAGTAATGCATTAAGAGAAATCAGAAATAAAAAATAAATAAATTGAAAGTTGTAGTGTAAATAATGTGTTCTCTTTCCGTCTTATCCACTAACCACTGAACGGAATTACACCTTATTATTCAAACTACTTTCATAACTACAACAAACCTTCCTAGTATCGTCCAGTAAAGCATATTTTAACATTTTTATCATATACAAATAAAGAAGATAATTTATATAACCAGAATACATTATACCTTAGGAAAAATAACTCCAATAACAGCTTCCTTTTTTAAGTATGAGATATAACACTATTAGTCTGAGTGTCATATTATTGCAGTGTATCAGAAAATATAACCAAAACTAATTTTCTTGTCACTAGTTTTTTTTTTCTTTTTTTTGGTAGGGAATAAAGTATACATCATTAACTAAACTGTCTCATTATACACTTACTACGTCTATGAATAGTGAATAACAGAGTGACATACATTCATTTATGACACTGGTGTACATACAACTCTCATCCTTCACCAAACTAAATGAATAAATATGATAATTAAGAAAATAAACAACTATAACACACAAATAAAAGCCCCATGGAACTATACACAAAAAAATACTGAGACAAAAATATAAATCACGAAAATAAATCGATAATTAAAGAAAAAATCCAATTAACAAATATTTAACAACAATGAAAATCTGAAAAACTACAAGATTAAACTGAAAAAAAATCATCACTTTAACATAAAAAAACGCTTATTACTGAGAGAGAGAGAGAGAGAGAGAGAGAGAGACCTAGCACCCCTCATAGGTAAACTGATTACGGTTTATTTTACACACAAACCTAATTCACGCTTTTATTACAATTGACGTACACACTCAGATACGATATATCCGTGTGTGTGTGTGTGTGTGTGTGTGTGTGTGTACGTGTATATGACGTCCTAACATGGAGACGGACAAATCAGAGTGAAATATTGATGTCAGTTGATATGGTGTGGTGTGTGTGGTGTGTGTGGTGTGGTGTAGTGTAGTGTGTGTGGTGTGGTGTGTGTAAATTCCTCCTAAAATTAACACAATAAAATTCAAATTAAACTAAATAATAAAACTTATAAAAATAAATACAAGGTTACAAAAATTAAATGAAAATACAAAGCAATACAAAAACCCTATACAAAATACTAGCTACAAAAAACAACAATAACAACTACAAAACCCTAACATAAAATCCTAAGTTCCAAAATATTAAAAAAATTCTACAAAAATCCCCAAATAATAAAGCAATAAAATTCCAGAATAAACTACAAAAATTAATAATGTAACAAAAACTTAAGTTAAATATAAATAAAAAAAATTCAAAAACTCCAAAATAAACGACAAATCTTAAGTCCAAAGGAAACATAAAACACGATACAGTTGATATAAACAAAAACCTTCCTGTAAACAAGATCCCTCCTATATATAAAAAACCTCTGCAAACAAATAACCTACCCTGCAAAATAAAAGCCCTTCATGTAAACAATAGTCCTTTCCTGTAAACAAAAGCCCTCATATAAACAATTACTCCCTGTAAACAAAAGCCCACTGTAAACAAGTCCCTTAAAAACAGACCCCTTTATAAACAAACAGCATGTAAACAAAAGCCCACTGTAAACAAGTCCCTTAAAAACAGACCCCTCTTATAAACAAAACAGCATGTAAACAAAAGCCCTCATGTAAACAAAAGACCTCCCTGCTCCCGTAACAATGTCCATGCATTAAGTACAAGGCTGTCCGGATGTTCTCATCGCCGCTAAATAAATAAGTCACAGGTTCGACCTCAAACACCGTCTTGTTCTTACAGCAACGTTAACAGTCGACACGAATTCTACAACCACACGGTGAACACTTGTTAAACACAGGTTATAGTCCCAGGTGTGTTGACTTCAGTGTTAATAGAGGTATATTAAACCCAGGTAAGTTTATTATTTCAGAGTTATTAGGGATTATTTATTTTCTTTGGTTATGTTAAATATATTTTAGATTCATTTATCATACCAGTAATACCAAAAACAGTGAACTTCCTAATAAAAATAATAATAATTTTACCGAACGTTATAAAAATATTTCAGATTAAAATTTATATATATATAGGCAAGAGTATCAATATTGGCCTAAATTACTTTGCGAAATAAAAATAATGTGTCCTTTTCACACCACTACAAAATATCTTTCAAACAGTGACGATACAGTGGTAATACAGTGCCAATACAGTGGTAATACAGTGACGATAGTGATAATACAGTAACAATACAGTGACATTACATTGATGATACAGTGATAATAGTGACAATACAGTGAAATAGTGACGATACAGTGACGATACAGTGACTATACAGTGACAATACAGTGACAATACAGTGACGATAGTGGCAATACAGTGACTGCCTGAAACTGTAAATAAAACTAGAGAAAAATAAATAAAATGAATCAGGAAAACATTCTAAATTTTAAACTAATCATCAGCCACGTTCAGGCACTTAAGGTTTAAACTGTTGTATCAAACTGTGGAGTAAAGGAAGTATGTACACAAAGATATAATGACCCAGCTCCTCTTAGCTTCAAGTCTGGAAAAGGTTGACTAATTTCCCAGTACTGTAAAGGTAATTTAGTAAGAAGTCTTCACAAGTTGTATTTACTTTTTATCATATTCAGTCAATTGCCATTAACTTCAAGGCAACTAAACCAGAGTTAATATAATAGTTTACAAATACATTTCAATATCAATATGACACAGTGACAGTCATAAGATAAACATACGGAAGTTTTTGGATTTCATATATAATTTACTATTGTCTTATATTAAGTTATAACATGTATTTTTTATATATGTTACTATATAATATAAATCTAATATATTTAACAATTCCACCAAGTACTGAGCGTGCACGGTGGGAATTAAAATTGAATTGTTTATAAATGTGCGATGACAAGAATTGACCCTAATTATTAAACGTAAAAAAAAATGGTAATTCTTAAAAAAAATAAAAAATGCCTCCACACAAAATAAAGAATGAAAATAAACACCAATTAGACATTAACTACTCTATAAGTTTATTTCTATCAAACGTAGGAGAGAGCGATATTAAACTGTAAAATATCACAAACTTATAATTTTTCCTTAATTTTCATGTCATAAAAGAATACATATGTCGTACAATACTTCACTCAATTCAAACAAATTCAATTTACTTCATAATTTTTCTCACTATATTAAAACAAACATCGCGAGATTGTATAAATTCTCACTATTAAAAAAAATTATATATATTTATCAAACGAAAAATAAATCACAACTCTCACTTAACCTAACCTAACCTAACCTAACCTAACCTAACCTAACCTAACCTAACCTAACCTAACCTCGTCATCACTCGTTCACCTCCAGGTCAACGGAGAGGGAGGAGGATCCAGCCAATTAAGACACAGGTAAATCGGATCTGGGTTTTACATAGTCCGCTGGAGTTACCTGTCGGGGACGTCTGATCACGGTTAATTAGCGTTCAATAATGATTAATAAAGAACTATGGTATTTAGACCTAGAATACTTGTCCCTGATTGGTTGTGCTTGAGATATGACGCTTGTTTATTATATCCTGACTATGGGTTAGGTTAGGTTAGGATATCAGAATAATAACCCATCAAGAATATCCTTTTCGTACAAGTTTGTGTTTATGATAAAATTAAGTTCATCAACATCTAGTCAATATATGAACACTTGAACAATTTTTTTTTACCAATATTAAACTTATAATAAAAAAATATATATATTCACAAGTCCACCAAACATTAGACACAAACAGTTCAACGACTTAATGAACTTGTACACACTAATAAGACCAATTTTCACTAAAAACAAGATCACTTAAAATAACCCACGATATAAAAAGGTAATACAATTTGTGTACCAGAAATCCACATTCCGATAGGTTACTCTAGCTTGTGTGATCATATTCCTCATCACGTCATATACTAGTTACTAACACTAGCTAGAGGGTGCTAGTTTAGATGCCAGAGTGATGTACCAAGTATCTATCTAAACGTCTCTAGAATGTCAACACGCTTAAACCCCCCCACCCACCCCACTCCAACCCCCACCCCTACTACCCCACCCTCAACGACCCCCCTGTACCTAGACAAGCCGTTCCACACGTCCTCAAACACCTTCAGGAACACTGTAAAGCTTTCTTCAGGTAATCTTCAGAAATTTCTTAACTCAGGTATCAGGTTTCTTGGTCTCCTCTGAGTAGCTACGGGATGTGTGTGTGTGTGTGTGTGTGTGTGTGTGTCATTGAGGGGATGTCACAGTATATTAGCATCTTCAAGGTGCCTGGGGTGGGGGGGAGAGCATGGTTTTGTGTACTATAAGCCTCCAGAGGTGTATGAGTGAGTGGTGGATGGTCTTAACGTCTGGTTCACCTTGTATAATTTGACAGGTCTTACAGCTTCAAAAAGTGTTATTTCATCAATCGACAAAGTAAAGAAAAAATATGGTGTGTAACTGTGTCTGTCGCATACAAGGTCACTGGTGAGTCAAATGCATTAGTGTATGGGTTCATGCATAGTAAACATACATAGCATACACAGAGGACATACCTAGCCTATACAGAGCACGTACCTAGCATACAGAGGTCATCCCTAGCATACTCAGGTCATACCTAGCATACACAAAGGACATACGTAACAGGCATCATCTAAACTGATATTATTTTAGTCTACACACACACACACACACACACACACACACACACACACACACGACGCCAGGTGCATCTCTGTCACCACCGTCGTTTCAGGCAGAGACAAAAGGATTACTGTATCATATTGTTTACTTAGTGTGTAAACAATGGTACTGTTTGAACGACTGTCAATTACAAAGAATGAACTACTTTAGGTCGTAATTGTGAAAAAATATAAGGAAATGAAATCAATTTCAGAACTCAAAAAATACACAGGTGAATTTGAATACATTTGTATATTTAAATTCACAGAAAAATTTAAATAGAGGTAAATTAAAATGTATATAAAATTTAAATTTTAAGTAAATTTATATTCAGCTATAATTTTAAAAACACGTAACCTGAGCAAAACTTGACTCAGGTTAATAAGCGTCAACTGAAATCATCAATTTTTACCTGGAAAGAACCATAATAAAAAAAAATATATTCAATGGTGTAAATATCAAATAATACCATATGTAAGAATTTGTATCGAGGGATATTATCAGGTTAATGATAAGAATTACCTGTGGAATATTTTAAGCAACAATTCACCTGTTAGAGGAATATTTATATCTGAATCCAATTAAATACCTAAATAAAAACTGATGTGTTAATTAAAATATCATAAAATTAGTTAAGTTTACATCCTACGTGAGGACTATCTCTTATGTAATACTGATATCAAGAGGAGTATTTCACTAAAATACAACCTAAGTACAAGAATATTTCTCTGAGTATCTACATGACAATATAATACTCCTCCCTGTAGAGCAATATTTCTATCATCAAAATTGTCAACAGGAGTATCTTAAAATATTCCCCCAACACCACCTGCCAGATGAAATAACCTCTCCCCACCACCTGCCAGATGGAATATCCCCTCAACACCACCTGCCAGATGGAATAACTCTCCTCCCTCCCCGCACCACCTGCCACCATCAGCCTTAGTATGAGCGTTGCTACCCACCGCCATTTTGTGCCCCGCCTCTATCCATCTGCTAGGACCAATACTCTGTACACCTGTATTCTGTGAGGCTGAACATCTGCCCTGGGATGCTGAGTTTCTGCCCTGAGACAAACACACCCACACACACCTATATACTGCTTACATCATTATCAATATCCACGTCTATTCATATTCAGTATATATTTCTCAGGTATATATACTGCCTAGAGCAAATATGTATTGGTTGTATATACTCTATAGGCTGAGGTCGATATGTTTATACCAGGGATATATAATATATTATTTTTATATATCTGGGTCTTAAGTCGAATTAATTTGTTTATTGTATATATACATATATACATACATATATGTTTGTAAATATATACATACGTACGTACACATATATACATAAAACACACATTATGGATTTCAGCTACTTTTAATTCTAACGCTGTACAATATACATACGATACATACATAGGCACAGAAACATACATAAAGAAAGTCGATCAAATACACAACACACGCAAATATGCACATTGGTATACACATCCACAGACACACACACACACACACACACACACACACATCCACAGACACACCACACAGTACTTATATACTCTGTACACATAAACATATATACTTATGGTTATTTACACCACTAAACAACTATTACACACACACACACACACACACACACACACACACACACACACAACACGAAAATTAAAGCCCGTTAACATAATTATATAGACAATAAAACACAGATGACATTTTGATAGCACGTGATGTGTGTGTGTGTGTGTGTGTGTGTGTGTGTGTGTGTGTCGACCTTCTTCCATAATTAACAAGGAGCTTTAAGAGGGTCCATGAGTAGTCATAAATTACTGAGCGGTGAGACGTGTTGAAAAGTCACCTTCGCGTTGAAGGGCAAAAGAGGTGTTGACTCCTGGCTGTCACGAATATAGCGACAGTTTACAGTAATATAGCGACAGTTTACAGTAATATAGAAACAGTTTACAGTAATATAGCAACAGTTTACAGTAATATAGCGACAGTTTACAGTAATATAGCGACAGTTTACAGTAATATAGCGACAGTTTACAGTAATATAGCGACAGTTTACAGTAATATAGCGACAGTTTACAGTAATATAGAAACAGTTTACAGTAATATAGCAACAGTTTACAGTAATATAGAAACAGTTTACAGTAATATAGAAACAGTTTACAGTAATATAGCAACAGTTTACAGTAATATAGCAACAGTTTAGTCACGAATATAGCAACAAGTTATACAGTAATATAGAAACAGTTTACAATGTAATATAGCAGCAGTTTACAGTATTAATATGAAGTTTACGGTAATATGGCGAACAGTTTACGGTAATATAGCGACGGTTTACAGTAATATAGCGACGGTTTACAGTAATATAGCGACGGTTTACAGTAATATAGAAACAGTTGCAGTAATATAGCAACGGTTTACGGTAATATAGCAACGGTTTACAGTAATACATAGCGACGGTTTACAGTAATATAGCGACAGTTTACAGTAATATAGCGACAGTTTACAGTAATATAGCGACAGTTTACAGTAATATAGCGACAGTTTACAGTAATATAGCGACAGTTTACAGTAATATAGCGACAGTTTACAGTAATATAGCGACAGTTTACAGTAATATAGCGACAGTTTACAGTAATATAGCGACAGTTTACAGTAATATAGCGACAGTTTACAGTAATATAGCGACAGTTTACAGTAATATAGCGACAGTTTACAGTAATATAGCAACAGTTTAGTCACGAATATAGCAACAAGTTATACACATGTAAACGAATGTATGCACACGATCAGACGAACATACTTATTTATCCACACACACACACACACATATACACACACACACACACACACACACACACACACACACACACACACACACACACACACACACACACAAGCTAATGTAATCACTCTATTGAACATTCATAAGGCCATTGTCTCATTCCTCAGGGTATTTATTACACTGAAGTCACAGCCAAAGAGAATCAAGAGAAGCGAACAATCTAATACACTACAGACATACAGACAAGACAGCTGGACGATCTAACACACTACAGACATACAGACAAGACAGCTGGACGATCTAATACACTACAGACATACAGACAAGACAGCTGGACGATCTAACACACTACAGACATACAGACAGACAGCTGGACGACCTAACACACTACAGACATACAGACAAGACAGCTGGACGATCTAACACACTACAGACAGACAGCTGGACGATCTAATACACTACAGACATACAGACAAGACAGCTGGACGACCTAACACACTACAGACAGACAGCTGGACGATCTAATACACTACAGACATACAGACAAGACAGCTGGACGACCTAACACACTACAGACAGACAGCTGGACGATCTAATACACTACAGACATACAGACAAGACAGCTGGACGACCTAACACACTACAGACAAGACAGCTGGACGATCTAACACACTACAGACAGACAGCTGACGACTAACACATCAGACATACAGACGACAGCTGACGATCTAACACACTACAGACAGACAGACAAGACAGCGACATCTAACACACTACAGACAAGACAGCTGACGATCTAACACACTACAGACAGAAGACAGACAAGACAGCTGGACGATCTAACATGACTACAGACAAGACAGCTGGACGATCTAACACACTACAGACAGACAGCTGGACGATCAATACACTACAGACAGACAGCTGACGATCTAACACACTACAGACAGAGGGACGACTACTACAGACAGACAGCTGACGATCTAACACACTACAGACAAGACAGCTGACGATCTAACACACACTACAGACATACAGACAAGACAGCTGGACGATCTAACACACTCAGAAGACAAGACAGCTGGACGATCTAACACACTACAGACAGACAGACAAGACAGCTGACGATCTAACACACTACAGACAGACAGCTGGACGATCTAACACACTACAGACAGACAGCAGATCTAACTACAGACAGCTGGACGATCTAACACACTACAGACAGACAGCTGGACGATCTAACACACAGAGACAAGACAGCTGACGATCTAACACTACAGACAACAGACAGCTGGACGATCTAACACACTACAGACATACAGACAGACAGCTGGACGATCTAACACACTCGACAGACAGCAGACGATCTAACAGCAGACAGCTGACGATCTAACACTACAGACAGACAGACAGACAGCTGGACGATCTAACACACTACAGACAGACAGCTAACGATCTAACACACTACAGACAGACAGCTGACGATCAAACACACTACAGAGACAGACAGCTGGACGATTAACACACTACAGACATACAGACAGACAGCTGGACGATCTAACACACTACAGACAGACAGCTGAACGATCTAACATACCACAGACAGCTGGACGATCTAACACACCAGACAGATACGGACGATTCAACACTAACAGACAGCTGGACGATCTAACACACTACAGACAGACAGACAGACAGCTGGACGATCTAACACACTACAGACAGACAGCTGGACGATCTAACACACTACAGACAGAGAAGCTGACGATCTAACACACTACAGACAGACAGAGACAGCTGGACGATCTAACACACTACAGACAGAGACAGCTAACGATCTAACACACTACAGACAGACAGCTGGACGATCTAACACACTACAGACAGACAGCTGGACGATCTAACACACATACAGACAGACAGCTGGACGATCTAACACACTACAGACAGACAGCTGGACGATCTAACCACTACAGACAGACAGCTGGACGATCTAACACACTACAGACAGACAGACAGACAGCTGGACGATCTAACACACTCACAGACAGAGCTGACGATCTAACACACTACAGACAAGAGACAGCTGGACGATCTAACACACTACAGACAGACAGCACGATCTAACACACTACAGACAAGACAGCTGGACGATCTAACACCACAGACAGACAGACAGCTGGACGATCACCACTACGAAGACAGACAGCTGGACGATCTAACACACTACAGACAGCTGGACGATCTAACACACTACAGACAGACAGCTGACGATCTAACACACTACAGATACAGACAGACAGCTGACGATCTAACACACTACAGACAGACAGCTGACGATCTAACACACTACAGACAGACAGCTGGACGATCTAACACACCACAGACAGCTGGACGATCTAACACACTACAGACATACAGACAAGACAGCTGGACGATCTAACACACTACAGACAGACAGCTGGACGATCAACACACTTACAGACAGACAGCTGGACGATCTAACACACTACAGACAGCTGACAATCTAACACACTACAGACATACAGACAAGACAGCTGACGATCTAACACACTACAAGACATACAGACAGACAGCTGGACGATCTAACACACTACACAGACACAGACAGACAGCTGGACGATCTAACACACTACAGACATACAGACAGACAGCTGACGATCTAACACACCACAGACAGACAGCTGACGATCTACACCACAGACAGCTGACGATCTAACACACTACAGACACAGACAGACAGCTGACGATCTAACACACCACAGAGACAGACAGCTGGACGATCTAACACACTACAGACAGACAGCTGGACGATCTAACACACTACCAGACAGCTGGACGATCTAACACACTACAGACATACAGACAGACAGCTGGACGATCTAACACACTAGACATACAGACAGACAGGCTGACGATCTAACACACTACAGACACACAGACAGACAGCTGGACGATCTAACACACTACAGACATAGACAGACAGCTGACGATCTAACACACTACAGACATACAGACAGACAGCTGACGATCTAACACACTACAGACAGACAGCTGGACGATCTAACACACTACAGACAGACAGCTGGACGATCTAACACACTACAGACAGCACAGACAGCTGGACGATCTAACACACACAACAGACAGACAGCTGACATCTAACACACTACAGACATACAGACAGACAGCTGGACGATCTAACACACTACAGACATACAGACAGACAGCTGGACGATCTAACACACTACAGACAGACAGACAGCTGAACGATCTAACACACTACAGACAGCTGGACGATCTAACACACTACAGACAGACACGGACGATCTAACACACAACATACAGACAGACAGCTGGACGATCTAACACACTACAGACATACAGACAGACAGCTGGACGATCTAACACACTACAGACATACAGACAGACAGACAGCTGGACAGACATTACTAGATCTGGGAAATGTTGGGGTAAAGTTAAGATAAAATTTGGTTAGCTTAGGTTAGGTTAGAAAAGGAAATGTTTGTTAAGGCAAGGCAAGGCAAGGCAAGGCAAGGTAGGGTGGAGGTAAGGTGAGGTGAGGTAAGGCAAGGCAAGGCAAGGCAAGGCAAGGCAAGGCAAGGTAAGGCAAGGTAAGGTAAGGTAAGGTAAGGTAAGGTAAGGTAATGAAAGGTAAGGCAAGGTAAGTACAAGGCAAGCAAGGCTAAAAGGTAAGGCAAGGCAGAAAGGAAGAGCAAAGTAAGAGGCAAGGCAAGGTAAGGTAAGGCAAGGTAATGAAAAAGGCAGGCAAGGGCAAGGCAAAGGTAAGGTAAGGTAAGGTAAGGTAAGGTGAAGTTCAATACGTTCACTATATAAACGTAACTAAAATATAAAGATCACCTGAAGAATCTCCACCCCAGCTTATTTCACCTAACGATTAATCAACCCAACCCAACCTAACCTAACCCAACCCAACCTAACCTAACCTAACTTGACCTGAATTACGCTGTAGCGTCGCCAGAGACGTAATTAACCACAATCAATTAATCAACTCATTACGATCTAAATGAGTATAATAACTTCAATCAATAACAAAAGGCGAGAACAAATATTTAATTCATTTTCATTCTTCATTCAAATAAATATACAATAAATTCTTCCCATACCGGACTTATTCTTGCAAGTCCTGTCTATTATTGAGAATATCCACTATAGAGAAGTCCACTACTGAGATGTCCGGTATTGAGAGGGATTACTGTATAGATTTTTTACGAAAGAACAGATGCCGAAAATGTGAAATAACAGACGAAATTATTGAAAGAATCTAGACTGTTGTTTAAGACGGCTGACAGGGCCCCAGTGTCCAGGTAAAGGAACACAACTCGCTTAATGACTCACACCTGTGGCACTGTCTCAGGTAATCTCAATGATTGTTTTTTTTCTTGTAAAATCTTCACACATAATATTATAATTGTTAGGATGTTTTAAAATAATGAAAGTCGTAAGTACAAGACAATTTTAATATGATCAATGACCTGGTGTTAGAAAAATATAAAATATTATTGCTGTCATTTCCTCGCAGAAATAACTATAACTATACTTAAACATCGGAGTTTTTACCTGCCGTGATGTCTAAATCACCTCATTAACCTGACTATGACTTATCAAACCCTGTGTCCAGGTATAGCGTCGTCTCAGTGCCTAACAAGAACTCCCTGACAACCAGTGTGTGACCTGGCTGTTCCTTCTTAATACTGGTCACGCCAGGTCAGGTCAACCTTACAAGCAGTATTGCCAACCATGGGGAATTATCCTCGGAATTGGGGAATCTAGGGCTCAAATAGGGAAATCAATTGTAAATCTCGGGTATTTTGGTAGAGGCAGAATTTTATGCATTTCCCCATAAAAATTGAATTCTAGTGCAACAGTAAGAAGAATTTTCTCAGGTGTAAAGTCTCAAAAACAAAACAGAGAAACAGATTGTCGTCAACAACACCACTAGTTAGGCTGATCCATTCTGAGAGATATGAGAAATAATTCTTGTTTCAATATTTGTTGATGATAAGCTAGTGAAGCAGATGACTTTAGATATGCATAAGTACAGCGGTTCTCAGTAATGCAGCAGAGAGGTATAAACACTTAAGGTTTTATTATGAAGTAGCCCAATGGGAAATGGATTGATATGCTTGAAATAATCATAATGTATAAATTTATGCCGTCCCCCAAAAATCAACCAGTTTATTTTGTTTTAATTTTTATATAGTAACTGTACAGATAAGGAAACATTTAATGGTTTGGTTTTACTTATTATTACTGTGACATTGTTGTTATTTCGTAATTTCTATTGTGCACCTTGCTTTTTTTTTTACACTTACACTTCTATGAATGAAAAGCAATGTAGGTGATTATATGAATCACTTACATTGCTTTCCATGTCATTGAAGATGCACTGTATAAAACTGTTATACTACAGGGTGTAACAAAAGTCCGGAATCATAAGTTTATTTTATTAAATGTTCAAATTGTAGTCCGTGGAGGGGTCAAACAGCTATAAGACACGCTGTTTTATTCTTTGAGTGACACCACGCAATGTATCCATACTGTTTTTGTTACATTCCACTTGAATAATAGAGTTAATCAGTGCCTCAGTTGTTGGCGGACGGACGGTCGGTCGGTGTACACAAATGACCCCAGAAGAGAGTCTAAAGGAGTCAGGTCTGGTGATCTGGGGAGCCACTTCACTGGTCTACGTCGACAGATCCATTTCCTGGTGTCTCGGAATCTAACCAGTAACCACCCACGTGTTATCAAATTAGTTCACATAAGCTTATAATTCCAGGCTTTTATTACACCCCGTGCAGCCCACCTTCACTGTATAACACAAGTCAAGGTGGACCATAGTTATTATTGTAGGCTAACCCAAGAATAAAATGGATGATATTATTTATTTTATATCATTTTCAATCTTCAAGAAAAATCAATCATTATTTTCCTCGGGTTATACGTAAATACAATAAGAAATAATGTTTTACGAGTAATTTTTACTTAATAAATTGTGAAAAGCCCATTCTGGTATTTTATATTTTTAGTATATCTCTTTATTGTACTTGAACATTTATATTCACTTTACCATTAAGGACAACAGTATATGTGCAATGGGGAAGTTGGGGGAATTTTGGACTGAAGATTTGGGGTATTTCCGTCGACGCTGGTTGGCAACACTGCTTAAGAGTGACCTCACAGGATTTGGTGGGTTCAAATCCTCTGACCAATTGACCTCAGAGACATAAATTCGAATAATAATGACCCACGATAAATCATAATTTAGTTATTAATTTACCTCACAAATTTGCTAAACTAAAACTCACACCTGAAAGCGTTATGAACCTGTAGGGATAACAACAAGGTCACAAAACGTCATCTTGTTGAACTTATGGAACATGACATGGCCGCTTTGAACCCCTACCAACCAGCCAGCCAGACCTTCCACAGTGCCACACCAAACACACATCAGCTATGGCACTCATCCCCCCGACCACTATCCTCCTCCTCCTCATCATCTTCTCATTCTCTTTCTTCTAACAATCACGAAGAAGAAAATGAATCCCAGGTAAAAATAATAATAATAATACTAAAACACACAGGAAGTCAACGCGTCACTTTATCTGCGTCGTAAGGGGCGTTTGAGACAGCCAATAAGAGGCGACAGGGAGTATGAATCAGTCGCATTCAGAACAAACACTTAAGAGTTTTTTAATCTAAGAGACGCTAAGAGGAGGAGTTAATGCGTTAGAGAGAGAGAGAGAGACAAACCCCATTACCACCCTATTACCGAGATGGAGTCAAACCTATTCCCAACCCATTACAGAGATAAAATCACCCTATTAACTAGATGGGAAGTCAAACCCATTCCTACCACTATTATCTTGATGGGAAGTTAAATAATTCTCTCCCTATTACAGAGATGAAGCCATAGTCATTACCTAGTTGCATCTCCACCCATTTCATAATTGGAAGCCTCATAAAGTCATATTTATTGTCTAGGTAGAACCAAACCCATTAATATGTAGAATCAACACAATTAAGACAGGTAGACTCAGTCCATTAACAGGTAGACTCAGTCCATTAACAGGTAGACTCAACCCCTTTAACAGGTAGAATCAACCCCTTTAACAGGTAGAATCAACCCATTTAACAGGTAGAATCAACCCATTTAACAGGTAGAATCAACCCATTTAACAGGTAGAATCAACCCATTAACAGGTAAAATCAACCCATTTAACAGGTAGAATCAACCCATTTAACTGGTAGAATCAACCCATTTAACAGGTAGAATCAACCCTTTTAACAGGTAGAATCAACCCATTTAACAGGTAGAATCAACCCATTTAACAGGTAGAATCAACCCATTTAACAGGTAGAATCAACCCATTTAACAGGTAGAATCAACCCATTTAACAGGTAGAATCAACCCATTAACAGGTAGAATCAACCCATTAAAGCATCTCCATATCTATCGTTCAAATCACCAGTTTCTGTGTATGTTTACCTCTTCATCACCTGTCATGTTTATGTAGAGAAAAATAATCCAGGAATTTATGGAACGAAAACAACCTAAGATCTGGTTAATGAAAATGATTGAATAAAATGATCCAAGAATTGATTGATAATGTTGATAAGATTAGGTTAAGTTAGGGTAATTTAAGTTGAGTTAAGTAAGGTTAATTTAAGTGAGGCGACTGATTATTTTTACAACAGCTTATGAACTGGTAAATAGTTTAAAAATTGTTGAAGAAATAAATACAAAGTTATAGAATATTGTTGAAATATATAACAGAATAATATAGCTGAAGAATTTAGTCAAGAAAGAAAACTATAGCTGACGAATTTATTATGAAAATTAAAATATAGCTAAAGAAATTATTAAAATAATATAGAAATTGGAAAAAAAAAGTAAAAGAAAAATCCTACTTTTTACTCCGTTAAAATTGTTCTTGCAAAATCAACAAATATTTTCACTCCATAAATTAGACGACCAAAATTATTTCTTTGCTCGGACGTAACTATCAGGTCTTGAGACACACTTACGGCAAGACTGTAACTCCTCCAAGTATACCAGACTTTGAGTGACACTTGAGGTATAATCGTAACTCCTCCAAGTATACCAGACTTTGAGTGACACTTGAGGTATAATCGTAACTCCTTCAAGTATATCAAAGTATAACACAGGTGACTAATTAACATCCCAGGTGAGATCTTGGGATATGTTTACACCTGAGCTATATCAACGTACCATTAAAAGAGCCTCAGGTTACCCATATAATCTATAGCATACCCCTCAATATAGCATCTGTTACCCAGGTTATACTATGAAGATTATACTCATCAACGAAGCTTCTGTTCTGGGATTATAAATACTATAAATGACATAATACTATAATATAAATGATACATCCATCACTGCGATTATACACATTCCTATACTTTATCTAGATATATAGTTACAATAATATACGCACACTCAGATATACGCACATACAGATACCCGGATATACGCATACAATAGCCTACATGAATACCCAAATAATATAACTACAATCTCCAATATGATAAACAATGTATTTAAAACCACTTAAACCTCGATCTGATCTCCACTTAGGATAATCTTAGAGAATAAAACAAAAAATAAACCATTTATTTTTACATTAATTTTGTTCCTTATTTTTAAAGAATGTATTAATCTAGTAAATAAAAGATAAAGTTTACAAGTTCATTATGTCATACGATTTATCTGCTAATAAACGATATTGAATTATGAAACATTATATAAAATTCCTCATTTACTGAACATTCCGAGAGAAATCACATGTTGATAATTGGACACTGAGCTGTAAATGACATCAAAACACTATCACCTCAAACTCGTAAAAAACACATCCATCCATCAGACAAATCAATAGAGGCGGCCGCTACAGACTAACCCAACACATGTAAGATAATAGTAAAAAACAGATAAATGAGAAATAAAAGGAAACTAAATAACTATGAAGAAATGAAGATAATGCTGATTATTTTTTGAGCTGAAGAATTTATTGTCATCTTGTCTCTTTGTTTTGTTTTGATTATGAAGAAAATTTGAACTCATTACTAAGATAATGATTGATTTTGCTGAAGACATTATTTTTTAATCTATTTCTGTTTTTCTTCAATAATTCTATATATTTTGTCTTGATTTAATAAAACTTTGTGATTGTTTGTCTTAAATTAATGAAATCTTCTAATATTTGTCTTGAATCAAAAGAAGTATCACAGTAGATAAAATCATACAAAAATTTGGACAAAAAACAAGGGAATTCAAAATCTTTCGTCACACCACAAAAAATCTTTAACTTGGACAAAATTCAACGAAAAAAAAAACATCTAGACATATAATCCCCTGGACAATACTTCACAAGGACTAAATAAATAAGTAAATAAATAAATATAACTTAATGGATGAAATATTTTGAGACCAGAACATTGTTTATACGGTTTTGAAAATAACTAAAATAAAAAAAAATGTGAAAACTTACTTCAGTATAAAACACACATACACACAAACATAATGTACACACAGGCAACGAGCACACACACACACACACACACACACACACACACACACACACGATGGAAAATGTGAGTATGGAACACCACATAACCTAACCAAATCTAAAAAATGCCTTACTAGAAAAAAAAAACGGAAACAGAATTCTTAAAACTTAGAGAACAAAATCGTAACTTCTTTATTACATGAGGCAGGTTTTCCTTCATCTTTCATACTTAGAGAGAGAGAGAGAGAGAGAGAGAGAGAGAGAGAGAGAGTTCAGTTTCAATTATCGTCCTCAAAATATTTAATCATCATTTTCAAAAGGTTTAAATCATCTTCAAAAGGTTTAATCATCATCTGTCATTGGTTTTGTCATACTGTCAATAATTAAAAAAAAATAGCGAAATTGTTTCGGTATAATTTATTCAGGATGTTGATAAGTTTTAACAAATATCTATAAGTATTTGTTTTAACTATGTATACATATATGTTATTTTGATGATAATGATCCACAAAATAAACCGTAAATATACATAACCATAACTACTACGTATAATTATTTGGAAAAAATATATGAAAATCCTGAAAAATTAAACCAAATACAATCTCACTAATTCCTCAAAAACTATCGCGAGTAAGACAAAATCACTGCCAGTTTCGTAATCACCCTTGACCTCATTACTAAAGACAAGTTTACTATAATTTACAGAAGCAAACTATTAATATTCCAACTGTAAATCGTCAGGATACGTCAGACAACCACACAAGGCACAATGTTTAAGGAGATTTTAAGATGCTAACATTCTTGCTTAGACTACAAGGTGGATGCACTATATATTCTTGCTTCCTTTGTCAATGGGTTAGTAGAGTATATAAGCAGCACTGTGAGAAGAGAATGACCTGTTAGAAGCTGGTTAACACACTGCTCTCGTCCAAATTAACATGATTTTATTGCCGCCACATCACATAAAGTTGGGACTTATCAAGAGCAGTTCAGGAAAGCATTGAGTGTTGAAAGTGATGCCTTCAAGCATACTGTATACGCCTAATGTTCCCCAAAGTCTCCGAGGTCAAAGGTGTCATATTGGTTGGACCACAAATTAAACATATGTTGGCATCAAATGAGTTGGAAAATAAAATGCTTACTGTTGAAAAAAAAATACCTGGCAAGCATTTAGGCATATAGAACATGGATTTCTGGTCAATAATTAAGTTCAAAAACTACAAAGAACAAGTCGAAAATTTTATTAAACGTTACAGAGAACTTGGGTACAAGTGTGACCCAGGCGATACATTTTTTACACTGACACTTGCACTTCCTCAGAGAACATTTGGGTGAGGTTAATGAAGATGAGGTGAACGTTATCATCAGGATATCTAAACCATAAATAAGAGATATCAAGAGCGATGGGATGAAGCAGTGATGGGTGACAACATTTGGGGTTTCGATATAACATGACCACAAGGAGAGAAAATATCGTTCAAATAAGAATTGGAGGCGATTTTCATTTGTAGCAATTATTGATAAAAAATTTGTTGTTCTATGATGTACAATGAACATTATATATAGTTTTATAGATTAAGCTATGTTAGTAAAATAACTTTCATTAGCAAATGCATTAAGTTTACACCAAAAAGGCATTTTTTTTAATATGTTGAAACCATGGCTATGATAGATTGCTAATTTATGAAAACATTAAATTTTTTTGAATCAGCGGACCCAAAAACGTAAACAAACACTACAAAATTAAGATAAATATTTATTTCGCCCAAAAAACATTGTTGCCCGGTGTTATCGTTCTCGAGGGGTTAAATTATTATTATTAAAGGTTTAAATCATAGTCATCAAAAGAGTTAAAGCATTATTCTCATAGGGTTAAATTCTATCGTTCTCAAAAGGCTAAACCATCATTTCGTTAAGATTAAGAGGAATGACAGTGAGAACATTCTAAAAAAAATAAAGAGAAATCTGAGAACCTTTAGCTACTTATACAGATTTTTAAAACGAAAAATCTGTGAACATTGTAAGACATTCTATATCACTGTTATGGGTCAATAGAATATTTACTTAGAATGTTTATTTAGAATGTTTAATTAGAATGTTATTTACTGTAAGATAAATCTGTTTTTCTCCTTCACTTTCTCCAATTTTTCTTACATTTCTATTCTCTTATTCTGTTTTGCACCTGATTTTGTCTCTCTCTCTCTCTCTCTCTCTCTCTCTCTCTCTCTCTCTCTCTCTCCTAATACAAAAATGAAAAACATTTCCCTCTGTGTGAGTCGTCTGGCTCAAGGGAAGGGTGGGAGAGTCTCTGGTTAGCCGGATCTACTCCCAGGGGCCGGACTGGCTAGCTTAACGAAAGTCCGGCCCCGTGAATCCTATGTAAGAGCTTTGGACGTGTTGAAACTGTGAGGGTTAATAAAAGTCCAAACCGGAAAGTCCAACGGAAAAGTCTCGTTATGTTAAGGTTGTGTTAAGGTTAGGTTAGGTTAGGTCAATCTACAGCAGCTTAGGTTACGTTACCGGAAGTAGAGATTAGGTTAAGTTACGTTACATTACATTCCGTGAAAATTCATTAGTTTGGGTTACGTTACGATAAAATACGTTAGGCTGAGTTACGTTGCAATAAAATACGTCAAGCTAAGTTACGTTATAATAAAATACGTTAAGCTGAGTTACGTTACAATAAAATACGTTAAGCTGTGATACGTTACAATAAAATACGTTAGGCTAAGTTACGTTACAATAAAATACGTCAAGCTGAGTTACGTTACGATAAAATACGTTTGGCAAAGTTACGTCACATTACAATACGTTAAGCTGAGTTACGTTACGATAAAATACGTTTAGCTGAATTACGTCAATAAAATACGTTAGGCTAAGTTACGTTACAATAAAATACGTTAAGCTGAGCTACGTTACAATAAAATACGTTAGGCTGAGTTACGTTACAATAAAATACGTTAAGCTGAGTTACGTTACAATAAAATACGTTAGGCTGAGTTACGTTACAATAATATACGTTAAGCTGAGTTACGTTACAATAAAATACGTTAGGCTGAGTTACGTCACGTTAAAATACGTTAAGCTAAGTTACGTTACAATAAAATACGTTAAGCTGAGTTGCGTTACAATAAAATACGTTAAGCTGAGTTACGTTACAATAGAATACGTTAAGCTAAGTTACGTTACAATAAAATACGTTAAGCTGAGTTACGTTACAATAAAATACGTTAGGCTAAGTTACGTTACAATAAAATACGTTAAGCTGAGTTACGTCACATTAAAATACGTTAGGCTGAGGGTCGTTACAATAAAATACGTTAAGCTGAGTTACGTTACAATAAAATACGTTAGGCTGAGTTACGTTACGTCAAGAGCCGTAGAGGCCGTCAGCTCGACCTTCTCCCCTAAAAGTAAAATACAAAATGGCGGCAGCGGGGGAGCAGTAATCCGGAACACCCCCCCCTCCCCCCCCACCCCACCCCTTCCCCGGTGGGTGATTGAGGCCCCTTCTCCCTCAACCCGTATACCTGCTGCTGCTTCTACTACCTCTACTAGTACTATCAACTACTAGCACTGCTACTAATACTAACTATACAAGGACTGCTACTACTCCTACTAACACTACTACTACTAACACTACTACTACTACCACCACCACCACCACTACTATCATTACCACCACCATACTACTACCACCACCACTACTACCACCACACTATTAATACCACCATATTACCACTACCACCACAACTATAGTACCACCACAACTACAGTACCACCACCACTACAGTACCACCACCACTACAGTACCACCACCACCACATTATTACCAATACAATATACTGTATATACAATAGTCTCAACAAAGTGAATTTTAACATAAAAAAAATAACTTTAGGATACAAAATTATGGCGCTAGCTGTTGAGGTTCATGGCGCATCTGATGGGTTCATGTAGGCTCAGTTAATGGCTATAATGGCGCAGCTATTGGGTATTATGCCGCAGTGATAATTTTTTTTGTATGTTTTGGTTAAGTTAGATTAGGTTAGGTTAGGTTAGGTTAGGTTAGGTTAGGTTAGGTTATGTTTGGTTAGGCTGGGTTAGGTTAGGCTGGGTTAGGTTAGGCTGGGTTGGGTTATATCAGATCAGATTATATAAAATTAGTGGATAAGGTTTGGTTTGGTTAGTGTTGGTTAAGTTAGGCTACACTATAGGTTGGATGGTAATATTTGGTTAGATTAGATTAAGTTAGAAATGATTAGATTAACTTAAGTGAGGTTTGGTTACGTTAGGTTAGGCTATGTTTAGGTTAGGTTAGGTTGAAATAAGACTAGGATTTACTGAGAATAGATTACCACAGAAGAAAAAAGATGAATTAGCGGAGGTAAGGTTAGTTAGGTTAGGTTAGGTTAGGATACGGTATCCCTGTAAACATTGGTTAATAACACGATACAACAAAACATTGAAAACCTAGAAGTAAAAAAAAAGTTAATTTAAATTTTATCATTGTTAAAATACTTTCAACAAAACCTTATAATGACTTTGGAAAGTAATTGTTGTTAAAATTCTGGACTTTTGACTTACTGTGTACACTCATGACGCTGAGAGCTTGAGCCAAGAAACATTATGAGGAACTTCCTGAAGGTGAAGAAGCCGATTTCATCACCTTCCGATACGACAAAGGACACAAAAACATTCTGGCAAAACATTAACAGATTACTTGGCACCAAAAAACAAACAGTAAACTACATAAAAGACCAAACGGAGAAAAAACTTTGTACAGACCAGGAAAAAGAAGAGGTCTTTCGTAGAGAATGGAAAAATATATTCAGAATATCAGAAGAGAAGGAGAACTTTGATAAACAACACGAAGAAGCCATTAAAGATTTGCTAAGAGTGAAACAACAGACTGACGCCCTACCATACAGGAAATCCAGATAGACTAAATCCCAATAGATTCATAGGACACGACGAACTACTACACAGCTTACGCAAATTTAATGAAAAGTCCTCTGGAATAAGTGGCATAACTCGAAATATGTCATTAAACCTACCTAACAGACCTATAAAAACACTCCTAAATATATGAAACTCAGTCCTATCAGCCGGTTACTTTCCCCGATGCCCTCAAATGCGCTAAAATGATCATCATCCCCAAAGACGGCAAAGATCCAACACAAGTAACCAACTACAGACCGATATCTTTACTGGAAATAACTGGCAAACTCCTACACAAATTCCTGGATATAAATAATAAACACAACTTCAGACAACGTGGCTTGAGGAGAGGAACCCAAACTGCAATAGCTATAGTAACAGAAATCATCGTCGAAGAAAAACAACATGGAAACCAAGTCCTTGTCCTGAGAGACGTGGCAAAGGCCTTTGATAAAGTGTGGCAAACAGGCCTAAAGTACAAAATCATACTGTATAACTACACCTGCCAGTAGAAAGCGAGAGAATCCTGTGTGACTACCTCCCAAGCAGAAGACCACAGCTACAAATTGGTAAGTATTTAGGGTCAACCTTAGACCTCGAAAGTGGAGTGCTCCAGGGGGGGTGTCCTGTCCCCAACACTGTTCACCTTATATACAAACAACCTACCAGAACCAACACAACATAGCGAAAATATCATCTTCGCAGACATCACCCAAATCATATCATACCCTGGGAAGTCAGAGGCAATGATGGCACACCATAAAGCACATGCAATGAAGAACATAAATGATTACGAAAGACAATGGAAGATTAAAACAAATATTAACAAATTTAAAAACCATACCAATTGCCAAACGAAAGGTCGAACAAGTCATCGTGGATGGAGAAATATACCAACACGCCAATGAAGGCACCATACTAGGACTCAAGACCACAAAAACCGGATACCAAAGCTTCATTAAAGAAAAGGACAACAAACTATGCAGCAAAATTAAAAAAATAGTAGATTCCAAAACCTAAATACACAAAACAAACTAAAACTATATTCATCACTAATAAAACCAATAATAAGCTGCCCGCCAGTACCAATCAACGCATTCAGTGACACAAGAATCAAGAAACTACAAACAATACAAAATAATTGTCTACGATTTATATATAACATCAGATATGAACAAAGAATAACAAACGAAGAACTGCACAGGAGAGCCAACATCGAAGCATTAAACGTAGACATATACAACAAAACTAAAAGAACGTGGGAGCAAGTAGTAGAGTTAGAAGCTGTAACTCACTGACTCGATAATGAAATAGAGGGAAGAGACAGAGAACACTCATGGTTCAGATCCAGCAGAACAAGACTAATCAACCCAGCACCAAGATACAACTAATAACCTCAAAGCAATACAATAACAAAATAAAACCAAAAATAGCAAAGAATGAATAACCAATTAAAACACTAACACAAAACGTCAACCTTTTCAATTAAAATAAAATATAGGACCACAGTACCAAGTTGGATCCTACACTTCTTCCTTACAAAAACTTCAATAAAAAGAGCGACTAACGGACACTACCCTTGGCCTCTCCACCCCTCCCCGCTGATTCTTTTCCTCCCACCTTTATTAAAACAAAAGATACGATGCTCAGACCAGCTCCACGAAGAACCTGGCCAGAAGTCGTCACCTCTTTCTTGAAACACTGGCTACTGCAACGACTTGTGGAAACAGGCAAATGTAGTACCCATATTCAAAAAGGGAGACAGAGCATCAGCGTCAAATTACCGGCCGATCAGTTTGACATCAGTAGTGGGGAAATTTCTTGAATCAATTATAGCAGATAGCATCCGATCGCATCTAGAGAAAAGCAAATTAATCTACGACTCTCAACATGGCTTTACAAAGGGAAAATCTTGTCTAACAAATCTGCTAACGTTTTTTAGGAAAGTCTTCGAGGTAGTAGATAATGACGAAAATTACGATGTTATTTACTTAGACTTTAGCAAAGCATTTGACAGAGTACCGCATCAGAGGCTTCTGAGAAAAATTAAGGCTCACGGTATCGAGGGAAAGTTTTAAATTGGATAAAATCATGGCTCACCGATAGAACGCAGAGGGTCAGCGTAGATGGTGTTAAATCTGAGTGGGGCCGTGTAACCAGTGGGGTTCCCCAGGGGTCAGTACTAGGCCCACTCTTGTTCATAATCTACATAAACGATCTAGATACTGGGATCAGCAGTGACATAAGCAAGTTTGCGGATGACACCAAAATAGGGCGGCAGATTAATTCAGGGCAGGATGCAAATGCATTACAGGAGGATCTAAATAAACTGCAGGAGTGGTCTGAAAAATGGCAAATGAAATTCAACACCAGCAAGTGCAGCGTACTTAATATTGGAAGAACAAATACTTATAATGTATACAGCCTTAACAACATCAACCTAGAGAAGTCGACTTGTGAAAGAGACCTAGGGGTACTTGTAAGCCCGGACCTACGGCATAAACAGTGCGTTAATGTTCGAAATAAAACAGAGTATTGGGTTTTATATCTAGAAATGTAAGTAACAAGAGTGCAGAGGTCTTATTGCAACTATATCTTGCGCTAGTCAGGCCGCACCTCGATTATGCGGTTCAGTTCTGGTGCCCCTATTATAGAATGGATATAAATTCACTAGAGTCGGTGCAGCGAAGAATGACAAAAATGATTCCGGGACTTAGAAACCTTCCATATCAGGATAGGTTAAAGAAACTTAACTTGCATTCCCTAGAAAGACGAAGAGTGCGGGGAGATATGATAGAAGTATTTAAGTGGGTGAAAGGAATCAATAAAGGGGATATAGATAAAGTTCTTATAATATCCGAGCAGGATAGGACTCGGAGCAACGGATTCAAGTTGGATAAGTTTAGGTTTAGGAGGGAGATAGGAAGAAACTGGTTCACAAATAGGGTGGTGGACGAGTGGAACAAGCTTAGCAACTTTGTAGTAAGTGCGGGAACTCTGGAAAGTTTCAAAAGGAGGCTAGATAGATTCATGGATGATAGAGAGTGGTAGTAACTCTCGACAGGAGCTGCCATGCACAGGCCAACCAGCCTATTGCAGACTCCCTATTTTCTTATGTTCTTATGAAACATGAACGAGAGAAAAACCAAAGGCCTGTGCGCTAGAACTTAAATTACTAGTACAAAAGATCAACAGAGAATTTTAATATACAGCACATGTGGTTGAGCCCTGATACTTTTACTCTCCTACTTTCCTTCAAACTCCCCCCTTGTTTACCTTCTCCTAACCCCCCCCTACCCCAAATACCTCCAGTACTCCCCCCCACCTCCCCTCACACCAACAAGCAATAGCCCCTTTATCCTTATCTACAGGCATCAAGTCAAGTCAAGAAGCCGACGGGTAAATAGAGAAACAAGGTCACGCAGGGTCATACGGGGTCAATCAGGGTTATACAGGGTTAATCAGGGTCATATAGGGTTAATCAGTGTCATATAGGGTTAATCAGGGACCATACAGGGGTCAAACAGCTGTTCCTTAAAAGACTGTTAAGGATCGCCTCAAGGTCCTCCTCAAGATAAGAGGTGGTCAAGGATGAGGTGGTCAAGGATGAGGTAGTCAAGGATGAGGTAGTCAAAGATGAGGTGGTTCAAGGATGAGGTGGTTTAAGGATGAGGTCGTCAAGGATGAGGTGGTCAAGGATGAGGTGGTCAAGGATGAGGTGGTCAAGGATGAGGTGGTCAAGGATGAGGTGGTCAAGGATGAGGTGGTTCAAAGATGAGGTGGTTCAAGGATGAGGTGGTCAAGGATGAGGTGGTCAAGGATGAGGTGTCCTGAACGTGAAGACGGAACGAAAAATCTCAAACATGTAATTAACGTCCATACATACAGGTAAATCATTACTCTTTCTCAGGTGTGCCCCTTGAAGTGTAACATATCAAAACACGATACTTAACCTATCTGTATCTCACCTGGTCTCATTGAACACCGCAACACCTGTGTGTAAAGAAGATGTGTGGAATTCTATCTAATTATATGTAATCAACGGCGCAACACCTGTGATTAGCGGTCAGGTATGAAAGCCATGTATTAGAGTGCCGAGAACTTTTGCGGAAATAACAGGTGCATATATTAGTATAATTCTTCCCAAAGTGTCCCACCTTATCCCAGCGTATCCCAACCTGTCCCACCTTATCCTAGCGTATCCCAACCTGTCCCACCTTATCCCAGTGTATCCCAACTTGTCCCACCTTATCCTAGCGTATCCCAACCTGTCCCACCTTATCCCAGTGTATCCCAACCTATTCCACATTATCCCAGTGTATCCCAATCGATCCCATTCTTATAATTTCACCGAAAAGATTTATTAAAATTATTATATTCTTCTTGTTATTTCTGGCATCCCAATCATCATTTGTACACAGTAAATATATATGACGTGATTTTGGGTAGTTTATGGCTTATTACAAGTGCTTCTGCCGTCCAATGGAAAAGCCCTTATGTCACTCAGTTACTGACTCTGTGTTTTTATTGGCCGGTAGTTATGTGTAAGGCAAGTTTAAGTATGTCTTTAAACACCTGTCCATAGCAAGTGTATGTGTGTTATTTATTTTTTCATAACGTAACATAAACACCTGAGCTTTATAATACGTGTAGAAGTAATTTATATATCAACTAAATTTTACAAGAAACACATGTGAATTAATATAGGTGTATTGTAAGCATAATATGTAATTTACCGGAAACAGCTGTGTACTGTATAGCAAGTGGTGTGTGTGTGTGTGTGTGTGTGTGTGTGTGTATCCCTCAAGAACCTTTCTGTCTTGAGCCTATTTTAACCCAGTCTATGTAGCAGTGTTCAGTCAGTCTATGTAGCCGTGTTCAGTCAGTCTATGTAGCCGTGTTCAGTCAGTCTATGTAGCCGTGTTCAGTCAGTCTATGTAGCCGTGTTCAGTCAGTCTATGTAGCCGTGTTCAGTCAGTCTATGTAGCCGTGTTCAGTCAGTCGAAACCTACAGTAACAGCAAAAAGAGTTTACGTCTCCTCAGTTTTAAACACGGTAAACCTGTACCACGTTTAGGTAACCACGTCTACAAGTACCCACACCTACGCGGAACTACATGGACAGGTAACCACGTCTACACACGTCTACGTCGAGAGGTAACCACGTCGAGAGGTAACCACGTCGAGAGGTAACCACGTCGAGAGGTAACCACGTCGAGAGGTAACCACGTCGAGAGGTAACCACGTCGAGAGGTAACCACGTCGAGAGGTAACCACGTCGAGAGGTAACCACGTCGAGAGGTAACCACGTCGAGAGGTAACCACGTCGAGAGGTAACCACGTCGAGAGGTAACCACGTCAACAGGTAACCAAGTCAACAGGTAACCACGTCAACAGGTAACCACGTCAACAGGCAACCACACCCACAGGTAACCACACCCACAGGTAACCACGTCAACAAGCAACCACACCCACAGGTAACCACACCGACAGGTAACCACACCGACAAGTAACCACACCCACAGGAAACCACACCTACAAGTAACCACACCGACAGGTAACCACACCGACAGGTAACCACACCGACAGGTAACCACACCGACAGGTAACCACACCCACAGGTAACCACACCCACAGGTAACCACACCCACAGGACAGGTAACCACACCTACAGGTAACCACACCCACAGGTAAAGCCAATATCCACATTAAACATTACTCCTTTTAATATCCCCTCAACACCTGTACCTGAGCTAATGAATGGGATTACCTTCCTGTAGGCTCTTCAGTGATCCTTTCGTGTATAAGTAAAATAAAAATGATAAGCTTTAGGTATGGAGATATTTTTTTTGGGGGGGAATACAGGTGAGGGATAATGGCGTTTCACCTGATGATTTAGGGGTAATTATTCAGTGAACAGATCATTAGAAATATATTAAGTGTAAAATTCCCAGGTAAGATGTATTAATGTATTTTAGGGATGTTTATTTATTTAATTTATAGGTATAATATACATAACCTTTATTTGAATTATGAAACATTGTGACTTTCTTCTAATTACTGTTGATTATTTACGAATAATTGATGCTAATGAGGAAATTTTATCAACCAATCACTAGAAGGTTTGGTGTATTAGGCTGGACAACTACCGGAAATATTGATCAGTGGTAAAGGGTGCCACCGGCCGGCTCCGTCATGTGGCACTGAGAGGGGCCGGGGATTCAACAAAATGGCGGCGCCTGACCTCCTGTCTCCCACAAATGGTCACTAATGTTGACCTGACCTGACCTGACCAGCTAAAGGAAGAATTAAACGTGTAAATCTTACCGCGAATGGATATATTTCATGACCATATTACCAACACTACAACCTGAACAACAACAACAACAGTCAGGCATCTATTACAACCAAACTACAACCTCTTTTAACAAGCCAAGAGTGCATGTTAGACACTACAACACCTCCAAGTATTTTTATTAAAAGGAAGAGCGGCACAGGTAGTCAGGTGTGTGAACTGAGGGGCCACAGCTGGTGAAATGGTGAGTGCCAGCCCTGAGACCACCTGGTATGTGGAGAGTGCCAGCCCTGGGACCACCTGATATGTGGAGAGTGCCAGCCCTGGGACCACCTGATATGTGGAGAGTACCAGCCCTGGGACCACCTGATATGTGGAGAGTGCCAGGGAGCCCAACACACCCACAGAAGGGTTCACCTGGGACCATCTGTTATGCACCGTGAACACCTGACACTGTGAGGGAAACAAGACTATAACACAGTATGTCATGCAAGGGTCTGCTCAACACAGGTGCCCGACATACACCTTCACGTCCTGACAAAACACCTGAAAGACTACATTTACGAGACACAAATACTCGAAAAAATACATCGTGTTTAGGGAGTCAGGACTACAGAGACGAGCAGTTGCCACCACCAGACAGATCCAACACAAACACATGAAAACTTTTCCCACTGAAATATCTGTCATACGGAGCTAAACACCTGACACTACAGGACAGTTGTTCAGTCTACAGTATACTGCCTCCTGTACACAAGACACTGTTCACTATACGATCTATACACCACTAACATAAGTATACCAAAGGTGTTTTTATGGTCCGCTATACACGAGTGAACAGCCGACACTACGAGAGCTGCTTCTAAAATACACGTAATATGTAAAAGGTTTTCAAAATACAATTGAAACACCTTAAGAGTTACAAAAATAACCACACCTTTATACACAGGTAAATGGCAGACAATACGCAAAACAGACAGTACTAGACGGCTACAGCAGGAGACTTGACATATGGACAGATGGTAGTGAGGTAGGGAAGGAAACACCAATAAGAGATGGAGGAATAATACTCCATCATATTTCCTTCACTACCACACTAACTACCTGACAGTAATTAATCATTCATAATTATATTTCTTCCAAGCCACCAGTCCAGGTAGAGTGTAGTAGTGTCAAGGTGTGATGAAGCTGTGTTCTGTAACCTCAAAAATTTTATGTTTACACCCAGTAATATCCTCAGCTTATACCAAACTCTCCTCATTGCACACTTAACACACACACTAAGTTATTTAATATCCCTGAAGGCTAAGATATTCACAAGTAGACTGTCTCTCACCGCTAACAATTCCTCGATGAGTTTAAGTTCTAACATACCATTAAAGTAAATTAGTATCTTAGTTCAATAGCTCGTCAACTAGCACTGAGAAGACGAACGTAACTGAGGAAACAAGAAGTACGCAGTGACAAGTATGGTACATCACGTCTGGAGTTGTAAGTAAGAATATTAAAGTGTTTTATATACTTACCACTTATCAGTACCTTAACACAACACTTCTCCACTACTACAGGTGTGATCAGAGTCATCAAGTGTTACATCAACGAGGAATATAATGAGTACAGGTGTAACTTATACCTGTTTGAAGAGTCTAATTACAGGTGTAGAGATAGCCAGGTGAGTTCCCCCAATATTCGTCGCCTCTATAGATGAACTCACAAGTGTCTTATTGTCAACCAAAACTCCAAAAAAATCTTAAAAAAATGGAATTAACATCTTTAGTTATGATAAACCTTCCCACCTATCTTTTACCTTCTTAATTACGTGATGATAATATTAACTTGTATTTATGTGAAGAAAATAAACACTTCTTCCCTATAACTAAGTGTTCTACTAAGATACGGCCTCAATAACCTATGATCCAACAGGCAAGTTATATACAGTACACAGGTAACAACATGGTGTCGAGCCTCGTAACACAGAACCACTAACTGTATAGGTAAACTAGAGATAATGGTAGACTAATTTAGATAACACAGGTACACAAACTGACAATAACAGGTATATGGACCATAAACTAACAAAAATATGATATATGTTACGAATATTTATACCTAAAACACATATCCCCAGCACGTGCATGAGAGGAGCTTACTAAACAAGAGACGAACAGCAGCCAACAGAATACAGATGCAACAGATAAAACGCCAGGTGCCGCTATAACAAGACAACGTAACAACACCTGCACACCTGCCAATACAACACACATGTACGTAAAAACAAACACCTGTTAATGGGCGGGGGAGGGGGGGGGGTCACTAAAACACAGGTAACTGGTAGAATTATAAGGGAGATAACATTCAGAATAAATAACATTGTTTGGATGATCGACACAATGTAACACACACACCCACACACACACACACACACACACACACACACACACACACACACACACACACACCACCTGTAAGTGTATCCATTAACTAAGTGTACGAGCCTCAGTGATGTTCTACTGTTTATACAGGAACACTTATGTACAGTACACGAGTGTACATCTGTCTGTACAATATTGTTCAACTATTACATCTGTTTACTCACTTATAGGTGCATGTGTGTCTGTATCCTATTGTCGGGTGTACATGAATCCCATTACCAGGTGTACACGTATCCCATTATCGGTTGTATACGTATCCCATTACCAGGTGTACACGTATCCCATTACCAGGTGTACACGTATCCCATTACCAGGTGTACACGTATCCCATTACCAGGTGTACACGTATCCCATTACCAGGTGTACATGTGTTAATAATCTTGATCAATGACTTTGTTTATGCTCGAGATACAGGGTTACTACACTCCCAGTCCTTCTCTCTTAACAACCTCAGTCCCGACCTGTAGCCACGATCCATTCTCACTTGTAAATAAAACATAATTTTTGTTGTTTATCCTCCATTAAAAGTCCTTCGGGAGAGCTATTTATAAGAACATTTTGATCAACTATTATTAATTTCAGAAGCCATTAAAGTCACTAATATTCACATGATCAGTCTGATTGATCAAGTTTGTACCACTATATATTGATCAATCCATCAATTAATAATCATATTTGATCAGATTTATTGTATATATATGACTTTTTTATGGATCTATTTTAAATTCTAAATCAAATAATAACTAAAAAAATTACAATTATTATTTTCTAATGTGGGAAAAATCCAGTGATTTTATTCAGGGAACATTAAAAGAATAACAATATTTTACAGAACTTAATATAACAATAAATCCCTTCAATAAGTCTAATTTGTATTGTATTTTGTAACGCTAATAACTATGTAAGTCTAATATAAATACAAAATAAATAATTACAGCGACAATTTTATCAGGTACAGATAGTGATGAGAAATAATTCTTTCAGCGAGACGTGTAAAGGCATCTAGCCGACTCACTTAAGCTGGAACACAAGATGGCGGCTGTCAGTGCTTAGAGGATACGCCTAGACTATATGGGTACATCTCAATTCCAATGGATGTTTTAGCGTAGGGTAGGGTTAGGTACGGTTAGGGTAGGGTAGGGTAAGGTAGGGTAGGGTAGGGTTAAGTTAGGGTAGTGTTAGGTTAAGTTAGGGTAGGGTTAGGTTAGAGTTAGGTTAAGTTAGGGTAGGGCTAGGTTAGGTTAGGGTAAGTTAGGTCCTAAGCTAAAATAAAATAAAAAATCCTTAGTTTAAACGTCCATAGCTAAGATGTCCAGACCTTCTTACTCTCACCACTCGTATATAGTGAAAAAAAAGACCCACATTACGACAATTACCTATCCATGGTCTCCTCTGTAATGTACTGTACTACTCATTCAGGTAACTACAGGTGTGTTAACGCATGTCTCACGTAAGTAATTACAGGTGTGTAATATTAGATGATGCTTGGTTCAACAGCTGTGGAGTTACCTAATCCCTGTCTAGTTTCTTAACACCTGTAGGGCCTCAGGTTACCACATATTAAATACCTCAGGTTAATAAGTTTCAGTTCGTCTTCTGTGTTATTTTGGCGATAAATATCAAATAGGCACACACACACAAGGCCATTATAGACTTAACACTTCCCTATGACGACAATGATAAGGCTATAGGTCCGGCACGTAAACTAAACAAGTCAAAGACGAAATTTTAATGCAAATTCTATACCAACAAAAACTTAATAATATTCCACAGATAATAAAAAAAATTTCAACAAATTACACGTATCCATAAACATGCTTCTTTATGGTACAGGAATATATATATATTTTATTTCTATTCCGTTTCTCATTTCTTTTCAATCATTCCTCTATTATCTTTCTTTCTCATCTAAACATTCCTAACTGCTCATCACATCACCTGGGCAAGAACTAGAATCTTGGTGGATATTAAAATAGCTATAACCAAATTAACAGTTCACGTCATCCACAGTATATCTCGCTAACCAGGTAACTAACACAAGTGGTTTAGTCAGGTCAGGTCAGGTCAGGTCATGTTGATTAAAAAAATTACCAGGTATTAGTGACGTGATGAAGTTATACAATGTTTAAAAAAATATAAACTGGCCTGGTGATAGTAGAGGTGTTAGGTGAGGTGAGGTGAGGTGAGGTGAGGTGAGGTGAGGTGGTTAGGTTAGGTTAGGTTAGGTTAGGTGAGGTGAGGTGAGGTGAGGTGAGGTGAGGTTAGGTTAGGTTAGATTAGCAACAAGTCTGACCTTTTAGAACTAACATTAATCACAGTCCACTAAGATTAACATCAATTAAACCCCAATTGAACGACAGGCAGCTCAGATCCCTCAGGTAAACACAAATATACAGCGATTCTAACACTCCATTTAGTAACCAACACCTTTTCTGTACTCTTAACCTAACCTAACCTAACCTAACCGAACCTAACCGAACCGAACCGAACCGAACCGAACCTAACCTAACCTAACCGAACCTAACCTAACCTAACCTAACCTAACCTAAGACTAAGCAAAGCACTATACTGGAAATAAAATCTGATGGCTTTGTTGTCTGTCCTTGGTTAAATTGCTTTACTATTTACCTTTGTTTGTATACCTGCATTGTATATATACATTCCTATATGTATATATGTACCATGTTCATCATTATATACTAAACAGGAGTGAACTGCTACATAAGGAGAACAGCCCAGGTATAGTCCAGGTACAGGTAATCACAAAAACTAATCATATATCCTGTATTATAAAGCGTTTAACAAATAACAATTACTAGCATGTAATAACTAGGATGGGATTACTAGGAAAGGATTAATAAGATGAGAGGTGAGGAAGGGGTGTTAGGGAGAGAGGTGAGGAAGGGGTGTTAGTGAGAGAGGTGAGGAAGGGGTGTTAGTGAGAGAGGTGAGGAAGGGGTGTTAGTGAGAGGAGAGGGGTGAGGAAGGGTGTTAGTGAGAGAGGTGAGGAAGGGGTGTTAGGTGAGAGAGGTGTACAGTGAGGAAGGAAGGGGGTGTAGGGGAGAGGTGAGGAAGGGGTGTAGGTGAGAAGTGAGAGAGGAGAGGAAGGGGTGTTAGTGAGAGAGGTGAGGAAGGGTGGGTGAGGCAGGGTATGTTAGTGAGAGGAGAGAAGGGGGTAGTAAGAGAGAGTGAGAGGGAAGGGGTGTTAGGTGAGAGAGGTGAGGAAGGGGTGTTAGTGGGGAGGGTGAGAGGTGAGGAGGAGGGTGAGGAAGGGGGTGGTGAGGTGGGGAAGGGTGGTTTGGTGAGAGGAGATTTGAGGAAGGGGGTGGTGAGAGGGAGGTGAGGAAGGGGTGTTAGTGAGAGAGGTGGGGAGGGGTGATAGTGGGGGACAGAGAGAGGTGAGGAAAGTGAGAGAGGTGAGGAAGGGGTGTTAGTAGAGGAGAGGAGGAAGGTATAGTGTGAGGAAGGGTGTTAGTGGGTGAGGGAGGAAGGGTGTGAGGAAGGGTGTTAGTGAGAGGTGAGGAGAGTGTTAGTAGAGAGAGGTGAGGAAGGAAGGTGTTAGTGAGAGGTGAGGAAGGGGTGATAGTGAGAGAGGAGGTGAGGGGTGTTAGGGTGGGAGAGGTGAGGAAGGGGTGTAAGTGAGAGAGGGAGAAAGGGGGTGTTAGTAAGAGAGGTGTTAGTAAGAAGGGGTGTTAGTAAGAGGGGTGAGAGGTGTTGGTGTGAGGTGAGGAAGGGGTGTTAGTGAGAGAGAGGAGAGGAAGGAGTGAGAGAGAGAGGTGAGGAAGGAGATTGTAAGTGAGAGAGGTGTGAAAGGGGTGTTAGTAAGAGAGGTGAGAAAGGGGTGTTAGTAAGAGAGGTGAGGAAGGGGTGTTAGTGTGAGGTAGGAAGGGTAGTGTGAGGTGAGGAAGGTGTTAGAGAGGGGAGGAAGGGAGAGAGGTGAGGAAGGGTGTTAGTGAGAGAGGTGAGGAAGGGTGTAAGTGAGAGAGGTGAGAAGGGGGTGTAGTAAGGGGGTGAGAGGTGAGAAAGGGGTGTTAGTGAGGGAGATTTGAGAGGGGTGTAAAGGAGGAAGGGGTGTTAGTGGAGGTGAGGGTGTTGGTGAGAGGGGTGAGGAAGGGGTGTTAGTGAGAGAGGTGAGGAAGGGGTGTTAGTGGAGGTGAGGAAGGGGTGATTGTGAGAGAGGAAGGGTGTTGTTGGGAGAGGTGAGGAGAGGGTGTTGAGGAGAGGTGAGGAAGAGTGTGAGTGAGAGGAGAGGAAGGGTGTTAGTGAGGAGAGGTGAGGAAGGGGGTGTTAGTGAGAGAGGTGAGGAAGGGGTGTTAGTGAGGAGGTGAGGAAGGTGATAGTGGAGAGAGGAGAGGAAGGGTGTTAGTGAGAGAGGTGAGGAAGGGGTGTAGAGGAGAGGTGAAAGGGGGTGTTAGTAGAGAGGTGAGAGAAAGGGTGTTAGTAAGAGAGGTGAGGAAGGGGTGTTAGTGAGAGGTGAGAAAGGGGTGTTAGTGAGAGGTGGGGAAGGGGTGTGAGTGAGAGGTGAGGAAGGGTGTTGGAGTGAGAGAGGTGAGGAAGGGGTGTTAGTGAGAGGGGGGGGAAGGGTGTTAGTGAGAGAGGTGAGGAAGGGGTGTTAGTGGGGGTGAGGAAGGTGTTTAGTGTGAGGTGAGGAAGGGGGGTGAGTGAGGAGGAGGAGGAAGGGTGTTGAGTGAGAGAGATGAGGAAGGGGTGTAAGTGGAGGTGAGAAAGGGGTGTTAGTAAGAGATTGAGGAAGGGGTGTTAGTGTGAGGGGTGAGGAGAGGGGTGTTGAGTGAGAGAGGTGAGAGGGTGTTGAGTGAGGAGAGAGGTGAGGAAGGTGTAAGTGAGGAGAGGTGAGAAGGGGGTGTTAGTAGAGGTGAGGAAGGGGTGTTAGTGAGAGAGGAGAGGAAGGGTGTTAGTGGAGAGGTGAGGAAGGGGGTGTAGTGAGAGAGGGTGAGAAAGGGTTGTTAGTAAGAGGGGTGAGGAAGGGTGTTAGTGAGGAGGTGAGAAGGGTGTTAGTAAGAGGTGAGGAAGGGTGTTAGTGTGAGGTGAGGAAGGGTGTTAGTGAGAGAGGAGGGAAGGGTGTTAGTGAGAGAGGTGAGGAAGGGTGTAAGTGAGAGAGGTGAGAAAGGGGTGTTAGTAAGAGGGTGAGGAAGGGTGTTAGTGAGAGGGAGAGGAAGGGTGTTAGTGAGAGGAGAGGTGAGGAAGGGGGGTGTGTGAGAGAAGTGAGGAGGGGTGATAGTGAGGAGTGAGGAAGGTGTTAGTGAGAGAGGTGAGGAAGGGGTGTTAGTGAGAGAGGTGAGGAAGGGTGTTAGTGAGGGGAGGTGAGGAAGGGGTGTTGTTAGTGAGAGAGGTGAGGAAGGGTGTTGTGAGGAGGTGGAAGGGGTGTTAGTGAGAGAGGTGAGGAAGGGTGTAAAGGACCCAGGAGCTGCTGGTGACGGTCCTCAGATGCTGTGCTTATTAAGATGGTATTCCTTCCTCTTGGTTTATTTCCTTATTGATCAGTTTATTTTAGTGATCAATTTATTTTATGGTGGCCAAGACCACACTGGTGGATCACTGGCAAGGACCACACTGGTGGATCACTGGCCAAGACCACACTGGTGGATCACTGGCCAAGACCACCTTTTGGATCATGGCC
>NW_024724693.1:222530-349258 GCF_018991925.1 Homarus americanus
TAAGCATGTATTAAGCAGATGTGACATCATAAAGAGAAGATTCAAGATCCATGAGTCGAGCTATGGGTGTAATGTGTGTTGCAATAGCATACACGCCCCTTAAAATGGAAAGAGGTATAAGGTGCTGAAGTTGGAGACTTGAAAAGGTTTAGTGAAGCTGCTTGGTCAAATGAAGCTCAGATAATAGTAGATTGGAAGAAGTTAATAGATGGTGCTCCACAGAAGAAAAATTGGATCTCAGGCCGAATGTTGGAAAATGAAGTGTGAAAAAGCCGATCCCCACCAGTTGAGGCCCAGGTTTGATGATGATCAGCTGGCCCTGGGGTCCACAACCTTCCAACCAATGGGACCCATCCAAGAAGGCTCTGTCAACTGATATCAGAAGAGAATAAAGGAAAGAATAAAACAGATCAAGAGGAGAAAAGGGTGCTAGGCATAAAGTAAAAGAAACAACTGAGACCGAAATTGTGTAAATGAGGCAGAAAGTCAGATCAGCAACCTGGGACTTGGTCACAATTTTTGATGCCATATGGCAGCAGGCCACCATTGAACACATTATGCCCAACATTCCCAGGCAGTAGTAACTCTGATAGCTGCCTACTACAGTAGAGTGGTGGTGGTGGTGAGATTCTCCTTTCAGAGTGTGGAGATGGCTGGGATTCCATCAGGCCCAGAGGCTTTGTTATTTTCTGATGGCAGTGAGCCCATCCTGAGGTGGGTCAGCTCTGGATGCTGAGGGACCTGCTGTGAATTAAGAACATCCACATCAGTGTTTCAGTTGAGCAATGAATGGTAGTGCTCTTTCAAGGATGCCATTATCATCTTTAATTAGGAGTTAACATCAAATGAGCAGAGGATGGCTGTGCCACGCAGTGATTAGCCCATAAAATGTTTTAGAAGGGAATTGGTGCATCTAGTCTGGCTGATCTGCAAATTTTTGTGTTTCATGCTTTATTTTTAGGCCAGTCGTTTTTAGATTGGCGGTTTGCGCTTGGGTTGCCTTCTTTTCTTCTTGAGGAAGGTATCAGCTTTGGTCTGAGGCTGAGGGTTGTTCTGCCAGTTCATTAATGCAGCACATTTATCATCAACCAGTACATTGGTTGCTGGGTTATTTTCATCAAACCAGTCCTGGTGTATTCTTTTCGATGTGGCCGAGGGTCTCCACAGGTTTTAGTCAGTGTTGGTCCCATTCAGATTTGAGTTATTTGTTGTTGTTGTTTATCAGCCCATGTTCAAGCTGCTTTCTGAAAGCATGTGCTACCACCTGATCCTCCAGGCACTTAGTTTAAAAATCTCTTCTGGAGTTTTGCTGCCTTTCGCTGCTTTTTAAAGCGTTTTGATGTCAGCAGATCAATGTCATAGTATATGGCTCGGAGGAATATCTCGATTTCTTTTCTCTGACAATGATGCAGCCAATGGAGCCAGTGTTTGAATCGGGGTGTTCCATAACCCTTGAACTTGTCGGCCTGCCTAAACAAGGTATTAGTGATGCAGTGAGGTTGTGTGCAGCAAACTTGCTGGAGGAGTAGGCCGATGGGATTACACTTGCCTAGTCCATTTCTCCTTGTTCCCTGCCAAATGTCAGCATCTCTGACAACTCTGGCACTGAAGTCACCAAGGAGCACAACCTTATCTTCTCTGGGATAGAGGTTAGCACTCTGTTGAGGTCGGCTAAAAGGCTTCTTGATGTCATCCTCTGCATCCAGTGTTGGCATATGCTCTGATGAAAAAGGCATGACGTGAGTGATTCAGTGGGACTCGGAGTGCCATGAGGCACTCATGATCCCAATGAGCATATCAGTTAGCTTGTGTGATGCTGCTGGATGGCAAAGCCAACTCCATAAATGCGTTTCTCTCTGAAGCAGCTACCCTTCCAGAAGAAGGTACAGCCAGAACCCCATTCTGTGAGTTGACCTTCGTCTGGGAGCTGGGATTCACTAATGGCTGCTATGTTGATGTTATACCTAGCCAGCTCTTTTCCACAAGGGCAGTTCTTCTTTCCCACGTGCATTTGTGCCAGTATCCAGAAGGGTCCTGACATTCCATGTTATGACCATAAGAGGTTGTATAGTTTGTTTTGTTTGGATCTGTGATTATGATTGTGTTTTCGACCTCATAGGATGACCTTACTGGGTGTGGTTGCCCAGTCAGGTTGGTTGTAGGCAGGCTATGTTTAGGGCAACTTTTCTAGCCCCTCCCCGTGTGGGTGAGCAGAGTGGCTCTGAAAGTGCTGCTCAGTTGCTCAGACAGGACCGGATTGCACTGCTGCCTCGATCCCAGTGCATAAACGACCATCTTTTTCTGCCAGCAAGTGCAGAGTTGTGACTTGAGACTCCTGCTAATCTGAGATCCCTGCTGGTCTAGCCTGGGCCCACGAGCATCCAGTCACTGTGTGTGTCGCCACGAGGAGGCACAGCAGGAGTCTTGATGATGAAGAGGGTACTGGCAGGGAAGACTTATGCAAGTCGCCACGAGGGCTAGTCAGCGGCAGCAGCTGAAAGCGAGAGGGAGCAAGCAGTGCTTGCACCTTAACACTAACATAATGTTGCCACTCTAGATGACCACCACCCTGTGTTCTCCACACACACACACACACACACACACACACACACACACACACACACACACAACACAAAAGAGGGCATGCAAGATTATTCTCTCCCTTCCTACTCCACATATCAAGAAGCCAACACACTGACCCTTTCGACTTCCACTGACCATCACCACGATCCCATCTGCAAATTAGAAGAAGCCACACCATCCCGACACCGCCCCTACTACCACCTGAGATCCCTGTCCGAGAATTGCTGTTCGACACCACAACTCGAGATCCAGCCCATACGCAACGTAACTGATCGCTATAAGAACAGCCCAGTCCCAACCATTGTAAAAATTATCAATAACTTGTAATAAATCAGTGTATTCACCCCAGTAAACACTGCTCCTTACACTGTCACTATGTTGGAAATGAACTGTAGTTTGAGCTTTTCCACATCTAGTTATTATATGTCTTACTTGTGTCACTTATGTTACTTGTATATTATTTGTACCAAACCCATTCCCAAATATGTAACTGTATATTTTCAGCCTTGCCAAGCTCTTTTCAATAAACTGCTAATTATTATTATTATTATTATTACACACACACACACACACAGTCAGGTATACCAGGGTTCTGTCTCCACATTCCAACACCTCACCTGTTGTTCCCAGGGACCAAGATGGGAACACTGTGCTCCTAATCCTGATCAACAACGCTCTGTCGGACACTCTCACAGGTGGAAGCACTTGGATGACTGTACTGTGGGGGTTACAGTGGACAACACCACCGGACTACCATCGCCACAAGGCACCTTGACAGGCTACAGTCATGGATCACGGAGAACAAGGTCACCATCAACCACACCAAACCGTAGTCATGCACATCAATACCACCACCACCACCTCAAAGTAAGTTCCAGCAGTCACAGTGGTGCCCATCCTTCCAGTTAGTGCAGTCTGCCAAATTCCTGGGTGTTACCATAGACCACAAACTGGACTGGAACCCATGTAAACAACACAATCAAGGCAGCTCGCGACCGACTCTACATGCTACAATCACTGGTCACTTAGGCAACCCACGCCAGAGCTGAGGACTATCCACAACGCCTTTTTATTCTCCCCAAATTAACGATGTGCCACCAGCCTGGTCGCTCTTCTCTCAACTCTACCCAACAATGTCAACTAGAGAAGGTACAGAAAAGGGCCTGCAGAATCATGCTCAGCGAGACTACTCCGGCTACAACAACGCCTTTTCTCCACCCTGGAAATGCCATCCTCAGTGACCTCCACCACCAAGCACTAGTGCAGTCACCATCCTCATCATCGCCACCTCCAGAGTCCCCCCACCAAGAGCAGTCCGCCACTACAACAAAATTCAGCCCATAAGAGCCCGCATATGATAGATATAATAAACAACCTTGATTTATGTACTGTACAGTCCTGTAAATGTATTGAACACATATGATTTAATTACATGAAGTTTGTATATTTTCAGCCACCAGCTGCAACTCTATAAATAAAGCCTTTAATTTTATTATCATTATTATTACACACACACACACACACACACACACACATGGGAATTAAGGGAACAAGCATCCAGTGACGGTCTTGTTGTATGACTGCATGGAGGTAAATTAAAAAGAGCTATTGTTGAAGAGCTTATCGCCATAACACTGGTTTATGTTACCCTTTCCACTCCATCTCTAATCATCCACACCTTCCTGATTTCTCCACTCCATATTTTAAAATGTTATGTAATGCCTATTTATACTTATACTTATCAAAATCTCCCTAAAATACTAAATCTTTCATGTTTATTCAAGACATCTTCAGACATGAGACCCACTAATGCCCCGCCTCAAGAAAGGGGTGACCTGACATTCCATCAGAAGGTCAGTAATATGAGACCACTAATCCCTCATCCTACCTCCACCTGACATTGAAGTCAGGTCAGGTCCCCCAAAATATTTTAACTTTCATCTTTATTCAAGACATTTAAAAAAATTCTCTCAATTTTCAACCTGAAAATTTGCTTGAAAGCCGGAAATTTTTGGAAAATTCGCCGGGGAATGATTCTCCAAGCAAATTTAAATTCTGGCTATCGGAGATTTCGGTTGAGGGAATCCTGGCTAACAGAGATATTACTATAAGTTGTTTTCTTCTTCTCAACACCACATCGCTTTCAGCCACTTGACCACGAGTTCATCAGTAATGTTAAACTGTTCTACTATCAGTCACTATAAAGACTTTTGTCAAGAGACAGACTCATTAGTTGAGTTACAACAAATCAAGGCAGAACTCTCTGACAATGACCAGACTCTACCAGCACCAGCTAACCAGGAGAAGGAGGCAGAGATGTTAAACAACCCGACTCCTAGCACCCTCCACCACCCCACAACGGTGAAGTGTCATCAGTTTAAATTTTGAAGAAATATAATGAAAATGCATTGGACAGAATTAATACATGGCGTAAGATAAATGTTGCAAAGTGCTACATGCATGGAAGCCTTTGTTCAGATATTTCCAAGTTAAGTGGAGCAGAGCAGACCCAGGCAAGGGGAGAGGGTGAATACACGCCGAGACAACGCAACCAGTCCAAGCACCAGGATTTTTCAGATGTTGAGGTTGATGATTTGCAAGAAATCATTGGTCAACATCAGCAGCAACCGACAATGGTAAAGAAATTGGAGGATGATGAAGAACAAGAAGAACAGCAACCAACACAAGAGGATGACGTTAAACCTGGTGAACCTACAACACGCCAGAAGGACTGAGGGTGCCCACAGGCATCACACATCTCAATGAGTAACTACAAGAATACGATACCAAACCACATCCTTGGAACCTTATCTCTGTCCTGGATGTTATGGAGGAATATAAGGCCCTGTACATGCCTCAAGCCATTTAGAGCCCTTACACATACACGCGCAAGGCCCAGCCCTAGATTAATGCCTTGGCAAATACTCACTACCAGATGATTATTAGATGGCAACCACCAATGATGATATTGAAGTAACCATGGGTGACTTACTCAGGAAGAGCTGCCTCAAGACTTGAAGGATTTGATGCTGAGGTTAGAGGAGGTGGAGAGAGAGCAAACGAAGATTCAGTAACCAGCCCTAGCCTCTGAATACATTTCACTGACTCCATCAAGGTAAGTTATTCTACAGTATAAAGATTGTAAACAAATATTGTTATCACACAATATATATAATACATTAAAGCAATTTTTTTTCTTGTTACAGGCTATAGGAACCCCCATAACCACTAACAACCAAACAGACTAGCTTATTTACACGAACTTCAATGTCACCCGCCACCAACGATTTTAAATTTTACAAACTAAAATTAATTAGTCGACACTTGAGATCCTACTGCAATGTTAAACTTTAATTTTAGTTTTGTTTTTTATATTTTCTCTTTCAATTTCTTTTCACACTAAGGATTGAGACAAAGTAGTCCTCGGTTAATCTAAAGTATCAAATTTTGCTTAATTACACTTCCATAAGAATCTTCAATTCGTTAACAAAAAAAATTAAACACTGAAATAAACTCACTAAAAATAATGCTTTGTTGTAAACATTAGCGATAGCCTGCCCCACAATCTAGTAACTAATCAAAAGCTATATATTCAGTTTTCCAAAGGGATACAAATATCAAGAAAGTTAAATATTTTTGGGCTTTTTACAAAATTATACAGTCATTTTAATGATTTACTTAACATATTCGATAGCTTATATGCAGTAACAGGAACTATTTGTTGCTCACCGATAAGTGAGCTGCAGGTTATGCCGAAGCTGGAAAACAGTGAGAGACATTCATATTTGCTAGTGTCTTAAATATTTTCTTGGTATTTTTCATTGAAAATATTATTATTTCAACTAGAAGGTAATATTGATAATTACATAGTACAGTGCAGTGTTGATTTAAAGAAAATAATCTTGAATTACACCTAGTGAACTTAAAATTTATTGGGTGCAGCCATTGCATCACATGGAACCCTGAAAGGATTTCTCCTCCATTCCCACTTCCTCTCTTCTCCCTTCTCCTCACCCCCACTTTCTAATTCTAATCATCATCATCAACTAGGAGCTTCTATATACACACCTCAAAGTATATGTACTGTACTGCATTTTTTTTTTATTTATTATGTACTTTTCGTGAGTTGGAACCACTACCCAATATCCGCATCGAAAGTTTGATGGATTCGTTAACGAACGACCTTCTGGAACGAATTGCCTTATTAACCGAGGGACCACTGTGACTAGCTGGATGAAAAATTTAGGGTATGTGTTCACTTATGCAAGTCCATTTTAAAATGTCATAACTTGAATTGTCAGAATCCAGAGACTCTTTTATTAAATCAGTATCTCTGTTAAGCCAGGGGAAGAATTGGAAATTTAGGACAATCAGAGAGGCCTTACCACTTTGTGGCTACCACAGAAAGATGTAATCAGACATAATATTTTTGTAAATTTTTTTGTAAGAATTTCTATTCAAAATTTTTATTACCGGTATATTAATTTTTTTTTTCAAAATTCCAAAGGGTAAATTTTTTCGGCAATATGTCAAAAATTAAGGTTCAAATGGTAGATATCATATGGGCAAAATTCAGAATCTGGGGGAAGTCTGTACCTCATTTAATGTTAATTTATCTCGATATTTCGGTTTAGCGATATAAACTATTCTGAAAACCCTTTTTTCCTGTTTACCTCCATTGGTTAAAAATTCAGATTAACCATGTTTTGACTCACTAGGAAAAATCGGCAAACTAAATGTCCAAGTGTGCATCATTACAATGGCTTTAGAAAATAAACAGCTGAATATACAGGTACCTCAATAACCGGCATTGACTGTTAAAAAGTCAATACTAGACGGGAATCAACAGTTTTGCCAATAAATTCAAGTGAGCTGATATATCACACTAAAAGTTAGGGACTGGCCATCCCCAAAACCCACGATCCCTGATATATTTCTTCTGTAGTGCCCACTGTCAAGGAAATAAAAAATTTTATAGTTTTGCATGCTTGAAGGAAGGAGAAGCAATCGTAGGCAGAGAACTTTTAATGTGAGATCCGGTGACCATGACTAGCAGGCTGACAACTGACACTGCAGCCCTCTACCAGGGGTTATCAGGTAGCGCCAAATGATCAGCAATAATAATGTCTACATCTACATCTCTCCCCAGATTGATGACTGCAAAAAAAAATAATGGCGCACTTTGGACAATCTGACTATAAACAAATAAAATGAAACCAAACCACTGGAGGCTTTGTTATATGTCTGACTAATAGTTTTGGTTTCAAAGTTTCCATACTTATACAATCTGTCTCACTTAAAAAGCTGGCTTTTCCTAGATCTTCATGGTGATAAATAAAGTATATGTTTCTTTTTCTTCTCTATTTTCAATTTCCTTTCTTGTTCTTTTTTTTTTTCGCCTGCAGTCCTGCCATGGGTCGCTTGACCTGTGCCCGGGTGGGCTAATCTCAAAAAAAAATACACGGATGAGGGATCTCAGAGAGAGGTCGGGAATGGTCAGAAGAACTTGATATGTGGAGTAGAAGGAGAGAATAATCTTGCATGCCTCTGCACAAGAGCCCATGTTCACATTTAGGAGGAGGACCAGGCAAGAGGCATAGATGAGTTTGAATTTGAGCCAGTGGATGAGGTGGGAAAACTGGAGGATTTGACAACCAAAACACGTGGTTTTTCCAATTTAGTTTGTTATCTATAGTGATACGAGAGCAGTGAAGTACACAATCTGGAGTGTGTTAGCCCAAAGCAAGGGAGGGAGGTGGGACAAGGCCAGAAGAGAGGAAACATGTTATAATATAGTCTTGGAGATTCTGCTCAATATATCTGGAGGGTGTATAAGTTGGGAGCTGAGTTGTTGACAGATCCTGATAATGCCGACATATTTTCAGCTAGAGCAGTTCTCCTTCTGGAACATCATTGATAAAGCAAGAGAAGCAGAGTGCCTTGGAGATGCCAACAGGTGAGTGACTGAAAGGGAACAGCCCCCTTGAAGCCGTATGGCTGCCCGGGTCACTAAGTAGTAGGTATAAAGATTCTTCAAAACTGAGTCATAAATGTTGATGATTAAAATCATTGACTAGGTCAAATGCTTTGGTGAAGTCAATGAAGGCGACAGCCCATTATGTATATGAAAACAAGAAAGATGACAAGACAGTGAGTGGAGGATGTTTTACATATTGTTTATATCTATAGCCTGCAATATCAGCACAAACCCATCAAAACACAAAAGTCAGGATTGCTGGGTATTGAGTAGCAATGGGTTGTTCATTTAAAACAGACTGTTGAATTTACAGACACACATATGAGGTCTTCAGTCAAGGCATCCTGCTTAGCTGAGGAAGCACTGATGATGAACAGAGGGGTTTAGCTAGCTCCAGCAAGAACTCCTGTAGAGCTTTACATTGGTAAGTCAATCAGAGATGAATGAGCTTCACCAGAAGTACACTATACTTAAAATTCATCCACAAGTCAGTGGGAAACAGTAGGCAAGCAGGAGACTGGTTGTGTCAAGTCGGGGATCACCAAGCAAGCAAAAATGACGTCATTATACAGGGTGGTATGAGTGCATTTATCCTATCTTCACCAAAGCTCACTCTACAATCGCTGGCTTGATCACACCTGTCTTCACGCAGGGAGAGAGATAGGTGCATCAAGTTATGAAACATCTCCTGTCCTATTACCCAACCTCTTTCATTACTTTTTGGAATCGCTATAAGGCTATTCTAAGTAGCAAAGTGAATTATATAAAAAGAAAGACAACTGTCCGACTAATCCTTCTAGTAAATCCTTCTGGTCCTTAACCAAAACATCTGTAATAGTTCTGCACCCCTGTTTCCTCCTCTCCTCCCGACCTAACATAAACAACCTCCCATGATGCTAATCTCTATGGCACCTTATAATCCTCCCATCTGACGATCTCAACCCCATCCTCTCATCTGCCCTCCTACTGAACCCACCTCCATGCACTTTCCTATAACACCAGAGCTGTGTTATCCAGGTTGGATGTGAGAAAGGTGCAATGACCTAGACGGTACACTGTGTTCTGAGGAGTGTGCTGAAGCCCTGCCCTGTGCTTGTTTTCACCTCAGCTCAAAACCAAACTTTTCCTTCTTCTTGAAGCATGCCTTGGTTCAGCCCATCCCAAGAAAGGTGACCACTAATCCCTCTAACTATCCATTGCCCTATAACTTCATCCTACTCTCAAGATTTTCGGAAACTATCTTAAACTCTCATTTTTCTGCCTGCATCAATTGTTCCAGCTAACGGGATATCACCAGAAAATGTAATCAAATCACGTCAAACCTTTCTAATTAACAGAAATTCTTAGCTGATTTTATTCCTGGTAGAAGGTGCTATACCAAAGAAACAAAAAAACAGCTCACGAGGAACAACCTTCCACAACGCAGCAGAATATTAACTACGATCGGCATCTGGCCACCCACTGTTAAAAGGGTATCTTAAGGCATTTTAATACCCTGAAAAATTACCCCAACCCCCCAAAATAAATGATTTTCCAAAAATTTTCTTGAAATTTTCAGAAAATGCATCTGATTTTAACCTTAGAATGTTCCCCAAACCTGAATTTAAATAAATGCAATCAGTTTGAGGATTCCGCGAATGGAAATATTACTACCAACAAACCATGGCCAGTCCTCTTCACTCTCCCCACCCCCTCACTGAGGGAAGCCATTGTTACGGGTAAACAGAAGAGGATGTATGGCAAGTTGTTTAGACATTATTTTATTTTTTATTTATTTTTTAATGACGAATTCAACCCGGGCACAAATAATACTACCGGGGCCTGGAAATAGGAAAAAAAAAATTCAATAATAATAATAATAATAAATAATAATAATAATAATAATAATAATAATAATAATAATAATAATAATAATAATACTTCAAATTAAATAAAAATTACAATAAAAAATAAAATAAAAAGATAATAATAATAATAATAACATAAGTATACACACAAAGTTGGAGAGAGAAAAAAGAAAAAGAAAGAGATAATATGAACATTATAATATTATACACTGTAGAGCAGGTGTCAAACTCATTTGCTATGTATGGTCAATGCAATATAAGTACACATTATCCAGGCCATGTAACATAATTATGAGCACTCAGACTGCCCTTTGAAACGAAAATGCAAGCAAAATAAAGGAGGTGGATACTTGGAACTCCAGGTGCTCCTTACAATCAGGGGTAAAGGAAACACACTGATGTCAAGTTCAGAAGTTCTATTTCTGGGACAAACACGCAAAAGGAGTTGCCAAGACAGGAGACAGCGTCCTGTCTTGGAATCTCTCTGTATCTCTCTTCCAAGCATGCGCCAAGCAGCTGCGATGTGCCCCAAAGTTCTGAACTAACACTGCATAAAGGAGAAAGTATTTATAATACATAATACAGATACCTGGAATCTATAATAGTAAAGAAAGGAGAAAGTATTTCATATTCGCCTCCTCATATATCTACACCTCCCTCCCCACGCCTGAGTACAATCACCGGACTCTTTTCAGGAGTCTTTAGAGTGGCGGGGAAAAACTGGGGGTCACTGAATGAGGACTTATTTTCTCGCCCAAGCAAGGGTTCACAGGGATATGGGGGAGGGTTCACCACTAGGGGACCGGTACCGAACGAAGAAAGTGGCGATTCCGCCACCATACCCGACCACTCAGGGAGACAGACTAATCTCGTCTGAAGCCTGCGAAACCCCAACCTTGTCCCAGCGGTGAGATGACGGGTCTTGAACCTGAACTGTTTGCCCATACTAACCTGGGAAGGCAGGCGTGCTGATCGCACTGTGCCTTTACCTGGTCAGCACGGCGGCTGCACGACGATCACAGTCCTCGGTCTTGCCGCCAGAAGCACTCTAGGATGGGCAGGGACACATGACCGTAGGGTAGCTGAGATAACATCTGTGCTGGGGAGCGACACTGTGAAGTTGGGGGTATTCCGCAATTAATAAACCCGGTCAAACTTCTCACAGTCAATGTTGCCTGAGGGTGCCGGTGCCTCTTGAGGATAAGATGCTTGACGGACTTTCACGGCAGCCTCGGCATGTCCATTGGACTGGGAATATGTGGCGAGGACACCACATGATAAACTCCCCATCGCCATGCAGCCACGGAAGTCGTTGCTGGGAACTGGGGCCGCCTGTCAGTCCTCAGGCGGAGAGGGACACCAACTTCCCGGAAGTAGCGACAGAACATACGCATTCGTATGAGAGGCAGTAGTGTTGCTCTCGTAAGCGACAACAGGCCAACCTGAGAGCCGATCGGCGGCGACGAAAGGACTTTCCGCCACAACAAAGAAATCCGCAGAGACAGACTCAAAGGGCCTCGAGGGTTGTCGCGGTTCAGCAGTCTGCTGCTGACTGAAGCCGCCGTACCAAGCATGCCTCCAGACTGAACGGAACTAGCGATGTCAGAGTCGATGCCTGGCAACAAATGCTTGTCTCGCCCGGGCGCCGAAGCTTCCACACCCTGTGGCTGTCGTGCAGGGTGGCAGAGCCTCATCTTCCAGTATGGGAGAAGAGCTGTGTAGGTTACGGTTGGAGGAGAAATCCCAAGGTCACAGCCTGACGGATGCTGAAGGTCCGCTCTTGGTTCCAGAGTTCTGAAGAGTCCTGTCGAGCGTCATGTGGAGACTCTTCTGAGATGGCGGCGTTTCACGGTCACTACAGTCCTGAGGGTGTGCAGTAGCATCAGCACATGCGATCTCAGTCCTTCTGGTGTATGCTAGCACGCCAAGCTTGTTGGCAGGAAGCATCTTCTAAGGCGGAGGCGATTTGACAGCATCCAAGGAGTAGTGGTTCAGGATCGGGATGAGTGTTAGAAGTGTTGTAGGCACCACCAGATAAAACCCTGCTGGACATGGCCCAGACGGCGGCTAACAGCTCCAGTTCGATGGAAGGGAGTCTCAGTGTCAGTGAGAAACCGAGAGCCACACTGAACCAGACAAGAAGCGCCGTGCCGTGGTCCTGTAGCAAGCAAGTATCGGATCCCGAGAAGCGAGAGGCATCAGTCTGGAGGACAACTGGCAGGGCGGGTCAAGAAGGCAGAACAGTGTGCTAAGGAGAGCTGTCTTGTGGCGACAGGAATGCCTCATCATGGTCAGCTGGTCTGAATGTTCTCTTGGGGCTCATCAGGCGAGGGGCTGTGCTGCAGCGATGGCGAGCAAATGAGAACTCAGCCAACTGGTTTAACCAGGCCCAAGAACGAGCGAAGTCGGTCAGGTTGGCAGGGATTGGGAAGTCCGGATCGCAGCTGACCTTTCCAGGATCAGCCATGCCTTGCCTGAGAGGGTGTACCCACTGAAGTTCACACCAGGTGTGGCGACCACAAACTTATCCTTGTTGAGGTGATCCCGTACTTTGCGGCACCTGGTGAGCATCTGATGAATATGCTCCAAGATGCAGTATAATCCTGCCTATATAGGGAGCACGTCAATCATGACCTTGGACACAGTTCGCCACACCCTGAAGGGCCATGTCACCACGGAGGCAGAAAGCATCGCCAGTAGCCATGAAACCCATAGGTCCTCTACAGTGTTGAAATCGGCCATACGGTGTGATGAATGATGTCGTGAGGTGCTGATCTTCTTCCGCAAGTTCCATCTGCCAGTACCCACATAAGGCATCTGCTGTAGTACAGTACCTTGCCTTCGGGTCCACACTGCATATAGTGGTGAAGGGTGTCGGTGAAGGGTGAAAGGCTCGGGCGGGAAACTCTAAGGCTATTCAGCTTGGTGAGGTTTACGGTGATCCGATCTCAAAGTATGTTCTTACTATCACCATGGGCGACACCAATCTGAGGTCACACCACAGGCTTCAATGATCCCCTGGCTACCATAGAGTCGAGTTCTAACTTGGCTCAAGGTATCTGTTCCTGTGGCCAAAGGTACTCATCCTGTTGGGGAGCCACCATTGGCTTGAGTGGAGCCGTCTTGAGGTCCTCTGGAACCAGAAGAACTCCCTGGCTGCAGCATTGACAGGGGAGGGCAGCTCCTTGCACCTGTTGACATGTTTTACAGCCTGAATTAGCTTAGGGGGAAGTCTGAAGATATTATGGCCAACTCTTGACAGTGGCCATAAGACAGTAGTGGCATCTGAACACCTTTGTGGACCTGAACCCTGGCAGAACATGACTGCTTACCTAGGGTGAGGGTAGCCTGAAATGTACCCAGAGCAGGTGCCATTGGAACCTGCCCAGATATTGTAGAACCGCTCTGCGGTGGCGTTGTGGAAGTTGGCGGTGGTTGCAAGCTGCTCCCTAGGGATCCCCAAAATGTCGAGGGTGTTCTGTGTGATGATCAGACGCCCACACTGTGTCAGGAAGCATCTGGCTGGATGTAGCAGGTGAACACAGATGGGCTGAGGTGTCTTGCTGACAGAGGAAGAAGAGGATCCCACGCGACGACAGCGCTTGTTCTTCCGCCTGAGACTTGCCGAATATTATTCTTCTGGTGACGATGGAGTCGGTCATAGTGTCCAATGCGCTACTGGAGCTGCACTGAACGTTGTTGGCAGGGCACTTCAGAACCCAGCCCAATACCACGACGGCCACAGTTATTGCAGGTATCGAACCATGCCGACGAGCACAATACTGGCAGGAATGACCTGGCGCCGAAGTCTGAACTGATGCTGAAGAGTGATCTGCTGAAGTCCGATGTGAAGCTGAAGTCGGATGGAAGCCATATTCTTCTTATATGCGGAGATGGCATGACAGCTTAGGTTAGATGGAGCACGGAAGAGATAGGTAGTGCAGACAACATCCCGGAAGAGAGTGTTTCGCCCCAAGACGCCCATGAGGATAATCATCTTCAGCTGTGTTTCCTCACAAGTCGACGAGTTCCCAGGACAAACGTCAACCTCCTCAGCGATGCGTCTGAGTCGTACGTAAAAATCGGCAAACGACTCACCCTCCAGCTGCTTACAACTGAGAAGTTCTCTCCTACGGAGAGCTTCGTTGCGGAGACCCTTGATATGCATCTGTAAAGCATCCAAGACGTCTTTCACAGTCTTGTCTGTGTCGTGGGGAATTTGCAGGGTGTGCTCCAGGATACGTTGCGTCTCTAGGGTGAGACACATCCTCATCTGGATCAGCTGTTTCTCCCTAGGCAAACTTGATAGATCGACCATCATCGAATAATCGTCCCACCTCCGACGCCATTCACGGAATACCTGGAACGAGGCATCAGCTTGGAGTGGCGGTGGACTCTGAGCGAGTGCTTTCTGTGGGGGGGGGGCAAAGAGGTTGAAGAGGACCCTGCAGGTGCACCTGTGGACGAAGAGGCAGATGTAGTAGCTACTTGAAGGGTAACAGGTGACAACAACTCGATAATGGCACTGAATCTGGCATTTTCTTGTTGACGTCTGTGACTCTCTTCACGTCTTCGTTCATCGTCTTCCTGTCGCCTCCTGATGTCGTCTTGACGTCGGTTTTCTTCCAAAATCTGAATTAAATGAAGGAAGTCGACACCTGTGGCAGATTGCGGACGTGTGTAGTGGGTGCTAAGGGTGGGTGGGGCCGCTTGATCCACTTTCCGATCCACTTGGAGTCCACTTACTGCACCGACATCCGTCTGAAGTTGGGCTTGTTGGGTATCTGAAGAAAACCCAATAAATTCCTGATCTTCCATATGGCCTGGTTTATTTCTCTCACAATTACTGTAATTAATAAGTGAGCAGAAAAGCAATCGTCTTTAAATGGAAGATATCTGAGAGCGTCTGTGAGTGAGTGTGTGTGTGTGTGTGCGTTCGTTCGTGCGTGTAATCGGGGCAGGCTGGCTAGGGAGCGGGAGCTGGCTGGCTGGCGGTTACAGCAACTCCTCTCGCTGGCTCACGCCAGTGCCAGTCGAGACATGAATGGGGGTGGATGTCAAAACTTGAGCTCTCCCATAGGTCTTAAAAAGGCTCCCTTCTTTTGTAAAAAGTGCAGGAACACGGGGAAACACTTTAAAGACACTAAAGGGCACACACAACACTGAAAAAGCACTTCACAACACTGCACTGTAAATCCAGGAATATCGTGTTGAGGTCCGCGCCGAGATCCACTCGACAAGGGAAGTTGACAAGATGGCGGCTCCGAGAGAGATTCTGTGTCCACTCCAATTCTGAATAATGTGATGTCCCAGCTAAACACTGTGCCATGTGGGAGACTCAGGTGCTCCTTACAATCAGGGGTGAAGGAAACACACTGGTGTCAAGTTCGTAAGTTCTATTTCTGGGACAAACACGCAAAAGGAGTTAAGACAGGGGGAACAGCGTCCTGTCTTGGAATCTCTCTGGGTATCTCTCTCTGCGCATGCGCGTACAGCGCGCATGTGCCCAAAGTCTGAACTATCACTTGTGACAAAAGGGAGTATGATTATAATACATATAATACAGATACCTGAATCTATAATGGTAAATAGTACAGAGTTACATATTACAGCCATATTCGTCTCATATATCTACAGATACAGGAACAGGACTAGAGGCGCTGGCAGCTGAGGGGTGAGGTCTTAGTCTACTTGAGAGTGAGGGATAAGCCTAAGGGTGAGTGCGAAGCTCTGAAAAAAAAACCCTGCTTGTGCAATGTGTTGTATAATATAAACAGTTACTCCTCGACTTACGGCATACTCGACCTATGACCACCAGGACATACGACCACCTCAGTCGTCCCAAAATTTTTTCAAATTACGTATTTTCGAGTCCCAACATTAGTGATTGCGCTGTGTAATGCCCATATTTTTGTCTGTAATTCACTTTAAAATGGCTGGCAAGCTTAAAAGTGAGAGTTTTGTGGTGCTGAGAAGAAAAAGAGACACCCATTTTAAATTTTCTATGTATTATTTAAGCATTTTCGACTTACGACCTGGATTTGGGTCCTTAACCCCGTCTTAAGTCGAGGAGCAGCTGTACCGTATATCACGGCCTATAAGGCGGCGGGGTGCATAAGACGCCCCCCCCAAATTTCCATTTAAAAAGTAGCTTTTGAGCTCTATTTGCTGTATAAGACCAGTACCCCAAATGTGACACTTACCCACTGACTCAGTAGTCCTTTACCAACCATCCTTGATTTTTTAAAATAAGGCCAATTCACTTCAAGTAATGTCATCAAATTATACCCGCTGGTGTAGTGTAAACACTAGTGACGTCACTGAAGCGTGGTGGGAGTGTTCCCTCGTCTCGGTGGTGTGGCTGTGTTCCGACTATTTATACAACATGTAGTTCAACAGCAACCACCGTATTCTAATTGTGGTGTTTCATTAGGATTTGAGTGAAAAAGGTTACCAGTATGTACTTACTACATACATTTATTACACAAATATATATATATATATATATATATATATATATATATATATATATATATATATATATATATATATATATATATATATATATATATATATATATATATATATATATATATATATATATACTATGTACAAAAAATGAATGTTCAATGAATTATTTATGGTGCATTAGGGTACTGGTCACTTCAAATGGGCTATAAATAGCTTGTTATCTCCCCTCCATCTCACCCTGAGCCAGACGGAAGGGTCTTGGTAAATAACATGTTTGCTTATTTTCCATTTACTTTAAATAGATTTACCGAATTATTTGTTTTATTTATTTATTTATAATATACTGTAATATATTAAACACACTGTAATTATTTTCTTTAATTTATAAACTGTTTTGCGACAAAGGAATGTTCTCCAGTAGTGTTTCATTAGGATTTGAGTGAAAAAATATTACGTACTTACACAATTGTTCCTCTTACTTTGACAACACAACATACATACAGTATATTATTTCTCAGTTTTGATCTTTTTTTAATTTTTGTATTTATTTATAGTTAGTTACTTAAAATAAGGCCAATTCACTTCAAGTAATGGCATCAAATATTACCAGCTGGTGTAGTGTAAACACTAGTGACGTCACTTGAGCGTCTGTAATTAACCGTCGATAGTTTCAAGAATTAATGCACTCATTTACTGAATATTCTTTGTAAAAAAATAAAATTTAAATCAATTATTTATAGGAGATAAATATTATTATGAGTAAATATACCGATACCGGTATGCATTACTGACCACCTCCACGGCTAAAATTTGCCCAATCTCGTGGTCACTTTTTCTTTCTTGTCTCCTCACTGGCAAATGGGGGGGGGCGTGGGGAGGGGTGTGTGATGATAGCTGTGTTTATTACAGGGGTATATATCTCTTTTACGGTATGTTAGACAGGTTTATAATACATTTTTATTATTTTAATATACCGGTAATCTTAATTTGAATCCAGCTTGCCAAACGTAAGTTTCAGTATAAAATAATTAGTGGTAAGACCTTGTGAGTGGCTTACGATGTTTTCATCACCACTCTTGACACACTAAACCACAATATTTAAGAGGTAAGAATTTTAAACTTGGTGGTTTAGACGACCCCCTAACTTTGGGCAGATTTTTTTAATGTTCAAATTTCGTCTTATAGGCCGTGATATACGGTAGTTACCTTGATTAGTCTTATCGCCTGCTACTGTTGCTCCCTGATACTTGGCACCTCTTGGAATGGACCAATACATCAAAGTTTGGAGTTAATGACTGAGCTGCAGCAACCTTCGGTATTGAATTCAGGTGTGCATCAGTAAGTTGAGAACGAAGCCGAGATTTGTTAACGTTCATTACATAAACGAGCTGTTCACAAACATAAATACTTCCAAATATGGACATAATCAGGCAAAACACTTAATCCTGGGATAATTCTCAAAACAGAATCACACTGGGGCTTAATTAATTCTAACTGAAGATGTTCTGGTACCTCATTAACACCGGCAGAAAATGGGTTCTGAAAAATGGAAAATCTTTCTAAAGGTATTTAAAGTCTGCAAATCTTTCTTGAAACTCATTCCTTAACTTGGAAATCTTGATGCAGTACTTTTCTGTGTTAGTATCAACATGAAGCTCAGGTGTGCCTTGCAGGGAATTTCATGTCGGAAAGTGTGAAAGATTACTCTCTGCAAGTTGCCCTTCAAATATCTGCAGTTTCATATCAAAGGAACAAATGCAATCATAAAACTCTGTTATCAATTTATTGCATCCTTGCATCTTTGTGTTCAGGTAATTTAAGTGCTCTGTAATATCCACCATGAAAGCTAGATCTTGATCCCATTCATTATCTTTCAATTCATGCACATAATTTCCTTTCTTTTCCATAAACATCTGTATTTCACTACGCAATTCATTAAATTGCTTCAGTATGACTCCCCGACTTAACCAACAAACCTCAGTGTGATATGGCAGTCAGTGTGTGTTCTTATTTTCCTCCAAAAAGCAGTTGAACTGTCTGTGGTTCAGACCTTGTGTTCATATAAAGTTCAATTGTCTTTAGAACGACATCCACGACATTATCCATCTTTAATGTTTTACTGCACAACACTTCTCTATGTATATTGCAATGCAAATTATGAAATTGATGGTTTGGGTTCACAGTTAGTAGTTTTTCCTTTAATTTTTTTGCCACGTCAGCCTTTTTACCCACCATTTGCAGTGCTCCATCTGTTGCCAGACTCACAGTTTGTACCCAGTCAACACCTAATTTATAAAGTGCCCTTACCAAACTCAAGAAGATGTCATCACCTGTTGTTGTTCCTTTCATTGGTAGTGTGACAAAAAAGGGTTACACTTTTATCTACATGGCTTACTTCACACTACCCAAACTGTTAGTTAACCCGCAGTCAAATAGTAAGCACACAAGTCATGAGATGGCTCCTGATTTGTGGAAAACCATCGCCGGCTGTTGAGGGTGCCATCTATGACAGGTGACATCTACCCTAACCCTGGGGTTTCAACACAGTCTGACTCTCCTCACCTCGGCGACTTGTTCACCCTGCCTACTCTGTCGTGAAGTTCAGCGACTGTTACTGCACTCTGCCGATGCACAGCGGGACCTACTGGCCGGCTATTTGTAACGTGTATAAGTACAGCTGAGTTCATTATTTTTCACCCTTGCATCTGTGTTTTGTGTTCATTTTGTTTTAAGAATATTATATGAAAATCACTTGCAATTTTTTCACGTATGGCTTTAAATCAATAATTTTATATCGATTCGCTTTAAATCAACGTTCTACTGTATTCCCTTTATGTTTCTGATCTTATGATAATTATTTTTATTATTTTTTGGGGGCACTTTCTGTATGAATGATTGTGTGTGCATGTAACAAAGTAAAAAAAAAAATATGAGTTGAAAAATAAGAATAACACAGCTCACAGCTTGGCCTGGTAGGAGGAGGGCCAGGGGGATGTAGCTGCAGTGACTGTATAAACTGGCAATATGCCAAGTCCAAACATACGTTAATTTTTGTATTTCACAGATTTATATTATATCTTCCTTATTTCTAAGCCACATTAGAGTACAGTCAACCCTCGCTTTACGCGGTCCCACTTTACGCTTTTCCACGTTTACGTGGTACCCTGCCGACCACGGAATGCTCACTTTCCGCGGTGTGTGTACCCTTTTACGCGGAGAGCGGCGCGAGCAGGGTGCGCACAAGGTCGCCCAGTCATCAAAACATTACCGAGTTCTTCACCCGCCACCCACCACAGCCGGCCCAAGTCAGTGATAGTAATAATGATAGTGAGGATATGGACTTATATGGATTTTGAGGGGTTTGACAAAGAGGCCCTGCAAGCCTGTGGTGGATAGTGATACAATTGATACAAGTGATACAGGTGAGGGCCAATAATCTGCCCTCTGCCTCGGAACCAACCCCACATCCCCGTGTGCACAGCCATCTTTTCTACTAATGTAAGTGTTAAAAAACCGAATATTATGATATTTCTCTTAATTATTAATTGTGTGTGCATACCGTCATAAAATTAAGAAGTTATTTTTACTACAACGTAGGTATTGTGTCTGAAAAAGTGGAGTTTGGGGGTCGGTCCGGTCTCTATTTCAATTAATCCCATATGTTATGTTGTTCACTTTATGCGTTTCTCACTTTACGCGGGCCACCGTGGGTTCAATTGACCGCGTAAAGTGAGGGTTCACTGTATTGTACAGGAATGATTATTCCACAAATTTTATAGTTTCATTACTTGTAAATGGCAACATGTCATATCCATGCTACGTATATTATTCCTCATTATCTATCGTTTAGAATATTCCTCATTTAGTGATAATTTTGCTTAATGTTAGGTTTTCAGGAACGCATCCCCGTCATTAAACCAAGAATACCTATGTTGGTAATTGGAGTCTCTTGTTGGTGTACATGCCAAAGAGAATTAGAACTTTAAAAAATATTATTTACTTTTACCATATTTTCCACCTTCTACAAAACTTTTTTCCCTAAAAAATGTATCCAAAAACTCACTCTGCATCACACATAAAGAAGGTTACCCCTAGGGTTGGAAAACTCTCATGCTAATTTACAGTATAAGCTCTCAACTAATTGAGCTCAATTAATTGTTATACATACAGTTTTACCCCGCCTAACGCGGTTTCACTTAACGCGTTTTCGCATATACGCGGTGCCTTGCCAAAGCTGAACTTTCACTTAACGCGGATTTTTTCCACATATACGCGGTGAGTGTCCGAGACGCTATTTTTAGATTTGCCCCACCCGCCACCCTGCCTGACTGCCTGTTTTAGCTCATAAAATTCATACAAATTACCAGGCCAGAATATAATTTACATTGCTGGAATTCTTATAATTTGGTGATCATTTTGAATATAAACATCATATATTTTGCTTTAAACTTACAATTTTTAGATAAAAAATTTTTCTCTAGGTAACTATGGTATCTTTTGTGCAAAATATATGACATTTATATTCAAAATATTCCTGGTCTTACAAGGAATCCAGCAATGTCAATTATATTATCCTAACTTTAGTTTGAGGTATTATTTATTAAAATTTAGTGGTTATCCCACACATCTCCTTGGGACGGTTGGTGGGGGGTGGGGGGGAGGGAGGGACCAACCGACCATCTGTTACCCTGTGAAGAATTATTATTTTTTTTTATTAACTGAAGATATTTGTTTTAGCTCATAAAATTCATACAAATTACCCGGTCAGAATATAATTTACATTGCTGGAATTCTTATAATTTGGTGATCATTTTGAATATAAACATCATATATTTTGCTTTAAACTTACAATTTTTAGATAAAAATTTTTCTCTAGGTAACTATGGTATCTTTTGTGCAAAAATATATGACATTTATATTCAAAATATTCCTGGTCTTACAAGGAATCCAGCAATGTCAATTATATTATCCTAACTTTAATCTGAGGTATTATTTAATACTAAATGTTAAAAACTCTGGAAGGGAGGATTGGTGGGGGGTGGGGGGGAGGGTTGGGACTGACCGCGCGGTTGGAAGAGGGGGGGAGGCAAGGTGGGGTACTTTGATTGACAGATAGTGTCGTGAAGATTATTTTTTTTTTATTAACTGAAGATATTTGTTTTAGCTCATAAAATTCATACAAATTACCCGGTCAGAATATAATTTACATTGCTGGAATTCTTATAATTTGGTGATCATTTTGAATATAAACATCATATATTTTGCTTTAAACTTACAATTTTTAGATAAAAATTTTTCTCTAGGTAACTATGTTATCTTTTGTCAAAATATATGACATTTATATTCAAAATATTCCTGGTCTTACAAGGAATCCAGCAATGTCAATTATATTTTCCTAACTTTAGTTTGAGGTTATCCCACACATCTCCTTGGGACGGTTGGTGGGGGGTGGGGGGGGGAGGGAGGGACCGACCGACCATCTGTTAGCCGGCTGTGTAGTGTGAGAGGGGGAGGGAGTTGAGTCCATTATTTGAATGGACATTAACTTGGCGACTGTATTTCTCTATTTCTCTTAAGTATTAATTGTGTGCATGTACCATCATAAAATTAAGATGTTATTTTTACTACAACATAGGTATGTGCCTTCAAAAAGTGGAGTTTGGGGGTCGGGCCGGTTTCTATTGGAATTAATCCCATATGTTCTGTTGTTCACTTAACGCGGATTTCACTTAACGCGGGACCCTCTGGGTTCAATTGACCGCGTTAAGTGGGGTACAACTGTATGTACAATTTCTGCCATGTGTACACATAGTTAAGGGGTTCACAGTAGATAAATACAAATTTGCCCTTTTGTCCTCAATGTCAGTGTTCTCTGACTACATAAAATTCCAGGATATAAACTCATACCTTCATGTAGGCAGCAACAGCCTGCTGTGACATTCCAACACTGGTAAACATGTCTGCAATGGAGGCCAAGAGAGTAGAGTTGTCTGGTAAAGAGCGAACAAGTGACTCCAAAGCCTCAAAATCTTCAAGCTGATAATAACACAGAGCCAACATCTCATGGTTATGGGCTGATTCAAATTGCTTCACTGCATCATCCCTGAAATTTAAGATCCTTTTAAAAATGGAGATGTGATCCTGAAATTCGTTTTTGTGACCAAGTTTGGATGGAATATAGTCAGCACATCTGTGGGATGAAAACTCTAGACTGCAGGGTCCCAAAGTGTGACTGGAATATTAAAATTAAATAAACTAACAAATGTGATTATTGTACTGTATCATCCACCTTCATACTGGGTCCCATGGGCAAGAAAGTACAGTTGAACCTCGATTTACGCGGTTCTCGTTTACGCGTTTGGTCATTTACCCGGTACCTTGCCAGAACCGGGATGCCCGATTTACGCGGTGAATTTACTCATTTACGCGGGTGAAGTATAATTTGTTAATTTACTGAAGATATTTGTTTTAGCTCATAAAATTCATACAAATTACCCGGCCAGAATACAATTTACATTGCTGGAATTCTTATAAGATTGTGATTAATTTAAAAATAAATATCATGGAATTTGCATTAGACATACAAATTTTAGATCTAATGTAAGAATTTTGATTACAATGAGCCAAAATTTTATCTTTTGTGCAAAATATATGACGTTTATATTCAAAATATTCCTGGTCTTGCAAGGAATCCAGCAATGTCAATTATATTATCCTAACTTTAGTCTGAGGTATTATTTATTACTATACCTTAAAATCTAGGGTTTTCACCCAAACATTTCTCAGAGAGGGAGGAGCCAGCGAGCGTGGGAAGAGGGGAGGGGAGGGAGAGTCGAGTCCATTATTTGAATGGACATTAACCTGGCGACTGTATTTTTCTTAAATATTAATTGTGTGTGCATACCATCATAAAATTAAGATGTTATTTTTACTACAACATAGGTATTGTGTCGGTATTGTGTCGGAAAAAGTGGAGTTTGGGGGTCGGCCCAGTCTCTATTTCAATTAATCCCATATGTTCTGTTATTCCATTTACGCGTTTCTCGTTTTACGTGCTACTCAGCAGGTTCAATTGACCGTGTAAATCGGGGGACCACTGTACTCGTAAAATGGGATAAGACTTAAGAGTTTCTCTGTTAAGCATAATGAGAAATGCTTAGATCAGTTCACTTGTTAGTTGACCTAAGTTAAAAATGTCTAATACCTCATTAACTGCCCCAGATCCGGCTCATCTCAATAACCCAAAGACATGAGGGAGGGAAGCAGAGTTGTCTGGTTCACAGTTGGTTATAAAATATTTCTTTCTGAGATTTCTTGTTTAGGTAGCAGGCAGCTATCAAACAGGGAGGTACTACCACCTGGGAAGTTATTGGAAGCATAATGTGTTGTCTAATGGTAGACCATGCTGCCATATGGCATCACAAATATTGTGACCAAGTCCCAGGTTGCTGATCTGACTTTCTGCCTCATTTACACACAATTGCAGGATCTCAATTGTTTCTCTTACTTTGATAACACAACATAGTACATACTGCACATCCTTTCTCACTATTGATCTTTTTTTATATTTTATTTTTCTTTTCTATGCTATTTTATTATTATTATTATTATTATTATTATTATTATTATTATTATTATCATTATTATTATTATTATTATTATTATTATTATTTATTTTTTTAATAGATTTTATTAGTTAATATTATTATTATTATATTTTTCCCCCGCCCCCCGCCAGGCCCTGATGTGGGTCATAAACCCGTGCCCGGGTGGGTTAATCCCCTTATATAAAAAAAGTGGATATACTTTGAGACCCTGGTATGAAACTGAATACTGTATGTTAAATTTTTAGGCTCCAGTTACAAACTGGGACCTTAGGGTCTAGGTTTTACAACCTGCATACTTGCTGGCTAAAAAAAGTTGCTTCGTTCATATGTACAGTGAGTTCTGCTATAACGCGTGTTTTGATAACGCGAATTTGCTCTAACGCGATTTATGAATTAGGAACGATATTTGTATAACGCGAACGCTTGTTTGCTATAACGCGATTTTTGCTTACTATTTCTCCAATTTTGTGGTATTAACTGTGAATATGGTAAAGAAGAATATCTCCAAGAAGCGTTCTGGTGATAGAATTCCCGGTGATGATCGTAAAAGAAAGGATATAACACTTGAAGAGAAGCTCGATGTTATCAACCTCAAAATCACCCTTCTCCCCCATCAAGTTACATTCATATTTTTTCAAGATAAAGTGTTACATTTACTGTATGATTTCATTATTAGATATGAATGTAACATTTATTTAGACTGTGCTATCCTTTGTGTTAGGCTAACTACTAAATTTTTTCGATTTCGAGTAATCTGCACCTAACCCTATTTTCTCCATAAGTCCTGTTATTTCTATTGCGCGATTTTCTATAACACGATATTTTACAAGAACACAATTATCGCGTTATAGCAGAACTACCTGTATGGGAAAAAAGTATAACTATAAGTATTTGCATCTAATTAAGGAATGCTTACTTCTATTCTAACCATTTTTCTTCTTTTTGGCATAAATTGTATAAATGATACATACCATTTATGTCTATCAGCATAATAGTGGCCAATATTATTCAGTGCTTCTTCCATTTGCACATCATCGCCAGTTGAACCAGATTTCAGGAGTTGAACAACTCTGAACCAATCCCCTAATTTGCGACGGAGAGATATGGCAACATCCCTACAAATCAGAAAATAATTATTTGTCATGTAATACAGTAAGATGAAAATTGGAAAATTATGAAAATATTCAGAAAAATTCCTGTGGAAAGCTCTTGGTTACGGCTATCTGCTGACATATTTTGATTGAGTAATTCATAATATCTATGTAGCTATGCATGATTGTTCTACCCCCCTTCATTTAGAGGGCCCTTCTCTTTACGCAGCAAAAGCTGTAGGAAAATATTTACTGTATAATAATATTTTGGTGTAAAGTAATACCAATTACTTGGTAAAAATCAGTATCTGGCACCTTTATCAGCTAGCTAGCAGCAGAACCAGAGTCTGAGGCTGCTTGTGTTGCAGTTATCCATAAAAGAAGCCAGGGTGAGGTTTGACCGGGTGTTGTTCTCGCGCCACCCTTCTTGGGGGCCCATATATCAAAATGAGTGTTTCTAACCTTCAAATCCCTAAAGCTCGGCCATTTATGAGCCGATTCTAATAAAACAAAAACTAAGTAATGGAATAACATACCGGTAGATCATACAAATAATTATCGAAATAATAATTCCACAAATAAATACATTTATAACATAATCAAAGCATTATCATCTAGTAATACTAAACTAAAATAAAACTACACAACTTTTAGAAATATTACTTTGATACAACATGATAAAATAGATAAACAATGAAAATAAACAAACAAAGGCAAACAATGAAAATAATCAAACAAAAGAAGTTATTTACCAAGAAGCTTCCCTCTGACTGTGTGTAAGAGGGAGGGAGATAAGAGGGCTTTTTTTTAGCTTGTCTCTGTGTCCGAGGTGGCCAATAATGCATACTGTATATTTACTGATGATAATACTTATCTCCTATAAATAACTAATTTAAAATTTATTTTCTTGCATTATTTTTCATAAAAAGTGCTTGGCGACGCACAGCAGACTGTCACCAGCTCTCTGGCTGTCTTTGTGTTAGGTGTAGCAAGTAATACATAAAATAATAATAATTCCACAAATAAATACATTTATAACATAATCATAGCATTCTTTTCCAGTAATACTACACTACAATACAACTACAATACTTTTAACAATATTACTTTGATACAACATGATAAAATGGACAAACAATTAAAATTAAACATTCAAAAGTTGATAATATGTTCAGGAAGATTCCCTGTGGCCGAGGTGTGGCGTGACAGGCAAATAGTCACATGGAACCTGATAACCCGCGCTGGGCATTTAAAGTGGCGAGAAAAGGCACGCGTTCTGGAACGTCACCCGGGGCCTAAGGGTTAAATGTACTTTATCTTTAAAATTCAGCAAAACCTCATTAATCCAAAGGCAGATGATTCAGATGACACTTAATCTGGATCACGTGGTGAGCAATGCGTTGATTCCTGGTTCTTCTGATTCTTTCCATTCTGGTTCAAGTGTTAGTGGTGTGTCAGATCTAAGTGCTATCCCTACACCTTCACCTGAACCGCTCAACACATTTTACAAACTGATGAAGAACTATAAGTGATTAAGTGCAGATCTTTTTTGATAGTGATTCAAAATTAGTGAACTGTATAAATGATTTAGTAGCAAAGTACTGTAGTATATGATAGTATTAAAACAGCTGCCCCTCACTGCCTCACTCTACCTTTAAGAGCCAGAAGCTTTATGGAATTAAAGATAAGCATTTATTTAAATAAATAATCACTGATCTAAATAATTACCTTTATTTGTGTTTTACAGGTTACTTTAGTTTTGTTTTTCATAACAACTGTTAATTTACCATTTATTTCTATCTGGCAGGATTTTGTGCTAGAAATTTGCAATAATCCCGAGATTTTGCTAATCCAGATCACCTTTCCCCCCAATTAATCCAATTTAATTAGGTTTCACTGTACTAAGGATATACCTGAGCAACACAGATTTTCAGAAAGAAACAACATTCAAAACATTCTCTCTTTCTCTAATATTAAAAGTAGGTTCTTTGAATTTTTTTTATTTATCTCTCAACATCTCTTCTTTTAACTTACTGTACTTCCAAGTTCTGTATTGTACAGTCTCGTTCAAGATTCTTCAAACACTGCTGGAGACAGCTGGCAATTCAAGGCAGTTTGTTTACTATAGTACGTAGTACAGTATAATATACTGTAATGCGAAACAACAAAGCCCAACCATTAATTAAGCAACAGGGAACTAAGTCACCAATCACTGATAACCTTTTACATTCATTCATAATTTTTACTACGTACTATAGTAAACAAACAGCCTTGAGTTGCCAGGTGTCTTCAGCAGGGTTCGAAGAATATTGAACGAGACTGTACTATTTACCTTACCTTCGATCAACCTCCAGATAGAGTTTTTCTGCTTCATCAAAATCTTTAAAATATGCCGCTACTTCTGCTTTACGTAGAGTTTCATTTTGGATGTTGGATATACGTTTAACCAATTGTATTCCTGGATAATCCTTGCATCGGACGAAGGCTGCTTCTGCATTCTTCAGATCTTGCTTTTCTAGCGCTGCTTCAGCAAGTAAACGCCTTTGAAAATAATAAAAATATTAACAATTGTGGTGAACTAATCCCCAAAAACATGCAATTCTAACATTACCAATATTCAAGATTTTATGAAGTATTTGACACATTATCCTGTCTATATACAGTTAACCCTCACTTTACGCGGTTAATGTAACCCGGAGGGTACCGCGGAAAGTGAGGAACGCGTAAAGTGAATAACATAACATATGGGATTAATTGAAATGGAGTCCGGGCCGATCCCCAAACTCAACTTTATGACGACACACAACTGTGTTGTAGTAAAAATTTTATCTTAACTTTATGATGGTATGAAAAAACAAGTAATATAGAAGAGGTTAGGTTAGGAAAGATAAAGGTTAACATAGGAAAAATAAAGGTAAGGTTAGAAAACTAAAAATTAGGTGTAACACTTACGGTAGTAGAAGAGATGGGTCGGCATACGGGGATGGAGGCTGGTTCCAAGGCAGAGGGCAGATTACTGGCCCTCAGGTGAATCACCATTACTAGGTGAATCACCATCACTGTCACTTACAGCTGTCAGGGCTTCCCTGACAAATCCCTCAAAGTCACCTTCACTGTCACTATCACTGGCTTGGGCTGGCTGTGGTGGGTTGCGGGCGAAGAAATCTGTTATGCTTTGCTGACGGCTGGCGTTGATGTTGTCGTGATACACCTTGATGTACGGCTCCATAGCCTGCACCAGCCGGGTATGGAAGACTTCATAGCGGTCATCGTCATTGTCGCGGGAAAGGAAGGACTTCATCTTCTCTGCACACTCCATGGCACCCTTAATATCACTATGACTTAAACTGTGTTCTTCGGAGACTGACGCACCTTCTTCCTCCTCTTCACTGACGTGTTCTTCTTCCAACATCTCGTCGGCAGTCACTTCAGGATCTCTGATCACCTCCAGGATGTCGTCGTTGGTGGTCTCGGAGAAGCCTGGAACTGTAACAGTCTGCGCAGCTTCTCTGGCAAGGTCCACTGCTACTGCAACATTCTGAACCTCACCAGTCACAGATTGACTCCTCCTCTCACCTGGTATTCCATGCAACACATGTCTCCATGCGTGACGAATTGTAGCAATAGACAGCTGATCCCATGACTCCACCAAGAAGTCCACAGCTTTCTTGATGTTAAATACTCTCCAGAATTGTTTGAAGAGTATTTTTTGCTGTTCTAACTGTTGATCCTCATCTTCTTCGCTCTTGCTATCGGTGGTGGTGTCACTCAGGTTACGCAACTCTTCCCTGGTGTTGGTGTAGTCGTTCAGGAGCTGGAATTTTTTTTGTTGAGAATGCAGCTTTCACATTGCAAATCAACTCCTGGTCCATGGGCTGGATTAAAGACGTAGTGTTGGGAGGAAGGAAGACCACTTTTACGTTGGGGTGACGATCTAACAGTAGGGGCGAGTGTCCTGGTGCGTTGTCCAGCAGCAACAAAATATTAAATGGGACATTCTGTCGCTCACAGAATTTCTTTACATCGGGAACAAAACAGTCATCAAACCAGGAGAGGGACAGTGTAGAGAACATCCATGCCTTACGTGCGGTCAGCCAGTGGACATTTAGCTTGGTCATGTCCATGCTCTTGTAGGCGTGCGGCTTGCGGGCTGTGTGGATCACCGATAACTTGAGCTTACAGGTACCGGAGGCATTGGTGGTAAACAGGAAGGTGATGCGTTCCTTCTGCATTTTCCGGCCCCGAATCCTGCTGGCATTCTTCACAACGAAGGACTTGGAAGGTAGTTTTTTCCAGAAAAGACCAGATTCGTCCATGTTAAACACCTGGTCGTCACTGTACTGTCCTTCCTCCATAATCTCACGTAAAAACGGAGGAAATTCCCGAGCCGCAGCACGATCAGCACTCGCTTCTTCACCACCAATGTTTATATTGGTGATCTTGTTCCGGATCTTAAACCTCTGTAACCACCCAGAGGAAGCATTAAAGGGTTTGGGCTCTGAAGTTCCCATCTTTCGTGCCACTGCCATGTACAGTTCACGTGCGTAGTCCTTAACAGAGCGCGTGTCGACCGCCATGTTCCGTCGCGCCTGACGCACCAAGTACCTCACAAGTAATTTTTCTGTCTTGAGAAGCACCTGGTTGTAAAAATACTTGATCATAGAAGCATCCTGTAGACTTTGTGATCTTCATGTGCTCCTTTATCTTGGCTGAATCCTTCTTTATAGTCCGGATCGTAGATTCGTTCACGCCATGCTGGCGCGCCAAATCAACCTGCCTTGTTCCTTTCTCCAACTCTTGGATGATGCTATACTTCACCTCGTAGCTTAAGGAACGTCGTGTCTTCTTTGGTTTAGTGCCGCTGGGTCCAGGTAAGGAAAGGTTTCTCTCTGGGGGTGGTGGTCCGACGGAAGCCATTTTACGGAACAATGGATGCGCGTTTACACGGAATGGCCTTGAGGGATGAAACTGCCGCGGCTAGGTCAAGCGTCGTCTTTCCTCCCTCCCTCCCTCCCCCGGGTGGACACGTCATAATATTTTAAGCCAATTACAGCTAGCAGCAGAGGGGGGTAGGGATGCATGGCCAATCACAGGTCTGATACGTCATATGACGTCAGTGATAACGCAACAAAGACACACACTGCGCAACCTTACCGCGCCGCTTGCCCAAGCGGAGGGAGGAGGAGGGAGAGGCAGGCAGGCAGGCGGGCAGGCGGGTGGGGCGAATCTAAAAATAGCGTCGCGCCGGACACTCTCCGCGTAATGGGGTTCACGCACCGCGTAATGTGAGCACGTTAGGTTCTGGCAAGGCACCGCGTTAACGTGGAAACGCGGAATGTGGGACCGCGTAAAGTGAGGGTTGACTGTACTATTATTGATATGAAAATTGTCTTAATATGCCTTATCGTGGGTAAAAATAAGTATGTATTAAATGCATCCTCCGAAAGCGTGAATTTGCTACCCGAGTTCATCAGGTATTTCACGTATAATGCTTCTGATAAACTTCCTACATGCTCCTGTTTGAAATACAGTGGGGTATGCTATAACGAACGTAATTGGTTCCAGAACCTCGTTCGTTATAGCATTCGTTCATTATAGGATTAATCCGTTCCAGGCCCCCAAATACAACCGCTTAACGCTGAAAAAATTCTGTGGAAAATGTAAAAAATACGGTACTTTATCTTACCTTAGTGTTATTCAGCATGCAGGTAACCCTAAACACTGGCACGTCACTATCACTTCCACTGGGAGTCTTGGCTTTAAGGTCCTCAAACAATTGTTTAGCCTTCTCACAAATTATAGCTTCACTAATGTTACCACCTGCCATTTCTTTCTCCTTTATCCACACTAAGAATAAATTTTCCATCTCTTCAATCACATTACACCTTGCTTTGCTAAGTCTAAAGATTCCCTTAGCCACTTGCACAGTTTTTAACTCCTCTTTATTCTTCAAAATTGTACATATAGTCGATTTAGCCATCCCATATTCATCACTAAGTTTCGCAATGCTCCTTCCATTCTCACGTTTCTTTATAATTTCTTTCTTAGTTTCAAGGGTTATTAGCTTTCTCACTCGCTTTGGACGACTCATTGTTACAATTGTATACTTGTATAACAAAATAGTTATACAAATAACGCGAATTTCCACATCAAAAGACGAAATTTCAACAATAACAGTGGTGCACTGGCTACACAATGAGACAAAGATGGCGCCTGACGCTCTTGTTGTGGGTCGCGGTACAACAATATTCATGCGCCAGGCGAAATAGTCCGGTATTCATCCGCGTTCGTTGTAGGAGTTGCAATCGTTATAGCATTCTCAATTTTATAGGTAAAACCGTTCGTTATAGGAATATTCGTAGTAGGATCCGTTCGTTATAGCATACCCCACTGTAATGAAGTTATGTATTTTTCTATAATTTAGTTAAATATCTTTCTCATCAGAAAAGGTCATTATGAATAAACTCATTTAGAAATACATCATTACTCAGGACAAAATCGGACAGGTTTGCAACAGTCAATCAGCTGTAACTCTTCAGGAGGGGGCAGGGCATTTTTTCTCAGCTGAAAAAAAAATGCACGAAAGCAACAAAATCTTCCCCATTACTTTCACCACCACGTTTAGTCTTCAAGTCAGCATGCAAGCTTCTCGCTTTTTCCTGAATCAAGGTTAGACTTAGAGACAAAGGCCATTGATTTTGATCTTTCACCCATATCACAAACAATCTTTCCATTTCAATTAAAAATTAACTTTTTTTGTTTTCTTATCACAGTTGAGTGCATTGGTGTAGATCCTTTTACATGTTCAAGAATTTTCTGTTTGTTTATCAAAATTGTTCCAACCACTGACCTACTGAAACCCAACGTTTTACCAAGACTAAGGGTGTTTCGCCCTTTTCAGAATGTTTAATTACATCAACTTTCACTTCCATTGTAATTGTTTTGCTTTTCTTGGATGCACTACTATCATTTGCATCAGGTTTACATTTGGGAGCCATGATAAGGGCATAAAAAGAGAGTTAACAAGCAAAAACAACAGTTTGCACCTGATCACGCACATTAATGCGGTGAGGGTAAAGTGTACGGACGCTACCTCAAGGCGTGTGGTTGGGTGATGCATCACTCCCACCGTGCCACTCCCCCTCGGCTCTATGCCATGCAAACTAGTTCTTGTGCAGAAACACTATGAACCCGTTGTACTTATGTTGGAGTCTTAAAATAATTGTCCTTATGGGACCTCATTCATATTGGCGGGTGCTCATAAGTTGGACATTCGTAAGTCAGGGATCCCTTGTATGCATTTATCTACAGGAGATAATGTTAAGTGCCTATGATCATCCCACTCTAAAAGGTTATTCAGCTTTTTATTCTCCTTAAAACTCAGAACAGATGCAACATGGTGGCACAGCCATCCTTGTCTCAGACAAGTGTGGTGTATCCTATAGCCCATTATCCATCACTTCACTGTTGCAGGCAACAGATTGCAAGATTCACCTTCAACATACCTACAGTATACTGTATGATCAGAGCATGGTTTTAGATTTTCTCCCTTGAAGACTGTTCCCATCCATTTCTGCCACCTTCGAGGTGTTCCCCCAGATTCCAATCTACAGCTCTATGGTAGTCGTGTGCAGTGTGTCACAGATACACATTTCCTCGGCATTATCTTTGACAGCCGACTTACTTAGCAGCCACATTTTCATTTCCTCAAAGAGTCTTGCCAGCGTGCTCTCAAGTTATTGAGAGCCTTGGGGCACACATTTCGGGGTGGTGACCGAGGAACTCTGCTACACTTTCACCACATGTTAGTTAGATCCAAACTGGATTATGAGTGTGAGGTGTACTCCTCAGCCACTGAGGCTAGACTCAATACACTGAACTCTATTCATCATGCTGGGGTGCGCCTGGCGACCGGTACCTTCAGGTCCTCGCCAATCCCGAGTCTGCTAGTTGATGTTGATGAGCCACCCCTTGATCTTCAATGTCAGTATCTCCAGCCCAGTGTTGGTTATGCCTTCACTGCCTTTCTCAGTTTGCAACCAACACTTGTATAGTTGACAAGACTATGTCCCCACACTACACTCAGCATCCAAGCCTCTCACGACCTTTCAGCTTCAGGGTAAGGGAGGTTGTGAGTCTTCTTCGTCTTCCTCCTGTTCATACATGCTTCTCTTACCTAGTGCCACTCCATGCATTCTCCTCTCACAGAGGGGCTATCTCTGTATACACTGATGGCTCTTAAGTCGGATGCAGGGGTGGCTTTTGGGGTGGTCTTTCTCGACTTTTTTGGGACGGTAGTCTCCCCACTATGTCATCTATTTTTAGGGCAGAGCTTTCAGGTATTTTACTTGTCCTCAAGATTATTTTTACCCAACCTCACAGCGATTTTAACATTTTTAGCAATTCTCGCCAAGATCTCCAGGCCTTAGCTAGTGTGTCATCGCCACACCCCTTAGTTATAGATATTTTACAGTGGCTGTTTCATATCCAATGTCAAGGCCGGAAAGTCAGTTTTTGCTGGGTTCTGACCCATGTGGGGGAGAAGGGGAATGAGTGTGCTGATGCTGTGGCAAAAGCAGCTGTAGTACATCATTCCCCTCTACCTGCCTCTGATATGAAACCAATAATAAGAGCTGCCATCCACTGATGTTGGCAATGCAGATGGGATACTGTCAGAGCACACAAGCTCCAAGACACCCACCCAGTATTGGGTGCCTGGGGATATTAGGGACTGTTGCACTGCTGGAAGACTGCTTTGACCCCCCTCCATATTGGCCACACAAGACTTACTCCTGTTTTTTTAATGGAGAGGGTACCCCCTCACTATTGTGATGACTGTCTGGTCCCATTGACTGTTCGACACTACCTGGTGGAGTGTACCATTCTCAGATATCTTCAACGTAAACTTTTCTCCCAGTACCAGGGGAGACTGGTCTTACCATCTCTTTTTGGTGCATGGGGAGGGAGTGGGTAGCATGGGAGGGGACGTCCTCTCCTTCTTGGAGGGAGCCGGCCTTCTCTACAAGCATTTTTATCTATTCACATTTAAATGATTTTTACAAAACTTTAATGATACTTATTATTTACATTTTTTACCTTACATTATTTGATATTATTCTTCTAAGCTTTTATTTTAATAAGGTAACATATGACTTAAGCTGTTGCATTGTCAGGGATGTATTTACCACAATCAATCAATCATTATTAACCTGGTACCAAATAAATGTAAATAATGTAAGAATTATGGTGAAATAACATAATATCGTTTTAACGGGATCAAGGGTGGAGTTGTCCAGCCACCTACTCACACATAATTGACTTCCCACTCTTAAATTTTCTTATTATATAGTTACCTTATTTGCCGGCGTATAAGACGCATTTATTTATTTTTTTAAATGTATCACAAATGACCCTGCATCTAATGTGCCGGTATTACGGATGGGAGGCCAAGCGCCGCAGGCGGAGGTGCCTAGCTAGGGAGTCTGGGACGAGCAGTAGTCCACTAAGCACAAAAATTGTGTTACTAATAATATTACGAATTATAAAATACGGAAAAACAAGCCAAATTATCACAAACTTACGGCAAATTTGCCGAAGACGTAAATAATGGCATACATTGGCTTAACGGCAGAGGTAAGCTCACAACATCTCACTGCGCCTCCTTCCCCAGCATACATAACCCACACCAGATACATGCCCCTAGAAAGATTAAAGAAATGTTAACAGAAAGTTCAGCTGCCAGTCAGCCATTTGCAATGAGTCAATGACGCCAAAACAATAGCGATGGTGCTACACCCTGGTGGTAGATCCCGGCAACACAAAACATCACAGCCAAAAATACGAGTTTCACATCCTGTCGGTAATTCTCTTGACCAAAATATAAACAAGCCACATAGCTGCTCTGATCAGAGGTAGAGTTGGGTTAGTATAATGTTACTATATACAAGGTCTGTCCAAAAAGAAACCAAACTTATTAAATAGCGCGCCAACCTAGTCGGCGCAGCGTGCTCGCGATGGGAGTACTGTGTAGCGGTGACCTTGACCTTTAGTCTAACATTAGCCGCATCACGCGCTACACGTGCTAGAGTGAACGTGTGTTTAGTGCACTTGGCGATTTGTTGCAAGTTGAACAATGAAAGATCTTGAAGAGCAACGTGTTTGTGTAAAATTCTGTATCAAATTGGGAAAAACTTTTAAGGAGACTTTTCAAATGTTGCAACAGGCTTATGGGGAAGATTGTTTGAGCCGTACGCAATGTCACGTGTGGTATCAGCATTCAAAAGAGGAAGAACATCCATTGAAGACGATCCCAAATCTGGACATCAGAGTTGCTCAAATGTGGAGATGATGTTGATCGTCTTTTTTGATTGGAAGGGCATCGTTCATCATGAGTTTGTTCCACGTGGTCAGACAGTCAATAAAGAGTTTTAATTGGAGGTCCTAAAGCGTTTGAGGGAGGCAGTGCGAAGGAAGAGGCCTGAGGCGTGGACAAACAAGACCTGGATGCTGCACCATGACAGTGCACCTGCTCACACGTCGCTCCTTATCCGTGAATTTTTGGCGGAACACGAGACGACATCGTCCCCCAGACGCCCTACTCTCCTGATTTGGCCCCTGCGGACTTATTTTTCTCCAAAAGTTGAAATCCATCCTGAAAGGTCGCTGATTTCAAACGATAGAAGGGATAGAAGAAAATTCACTACGAGACCTACACACCATCCCTCAAAACGCGTTCCAGAACTGGAAAAAAACGTTGGGAGCGGTGTATCAACAGTGGAGGGGAGTACTTTGAAGGAGACAAGTCTGATTAAGTTGTAAGTAAAGCAATAATTTTGTTTTTTAAAAAGTTCGGTTTCTTTTTGGATAGACCTCATATGATTTCCTACTTGACTCCAGTGTATATTGTATTTACACGCACAAAATGATATGTTTTCCCCTACAAGACCACTTTAAAATCACTTTCAATAAATCTATGATGAAATGTACCAAAAAAAAAATACACAAAATATCCTTGTAAAATAGGGGTGCGTCTTATGCAGTGGAGCATCTTATATGCCGGCAAATACGGTAATTTTAATAATTTGTAAGTCGTATTACAGCATTGTAATGATATTTCGATAAATTTTATGGTTTCTCATGTAACAATGGTACTTGTACAGCTAAGAAGCACACGTGTTATGGTGACTGCTAGACTTGATATTCCTTCACACACATTATACCCCTATACTCATATTTTTCTTTTCTTATATCATTATATTACTGTACAGGTATACAGTATTTCCTTTATTCATAGGGCACACTAGAACATTGTAACGACTTTTCCACAAATTCTGTGGTTACGAAACACATAACAATGGCATGAGCTATCAGTCATGTGAGAGGTGACTGACATATATTGGCATGGTAGAAACCTAACACTTGTAGAACACTTATACTGTATTACTTATTATGGTTATTTTTATATTATATTATGTGTTTTTGACACTTTTAACACAGAGACTTAGTATAAAACAATGGACGATGCAAACAAAGTGTATGTGAAACTATTGATGTGTAATGGAAATTTCTTCCTATATTTGTTAGCAACATATATGTGAAATGACATATAGTACATCGGTAAAACATATAATGAGGACCCTCTGTATAAAATTATTCATTACCAAAGTCTTGGGTGAGGATTCTCATCAATGAAGGCTGCAGCATCTTTAATTGAAACTTTCTCCAGAAGATCACGAGTATCTCGTAAACTCTTAACTTCTAAATGGAGCAAATGGTCTGTGGTGGGTGACTCAGGCTCGCGCATCACTTCATCCAGGAGAACTGCACGAATCTCAAGATCCTATAAATAAGAAATTCACAAACACACATAAATAACAGCTAAACATTTAAATGATTAGTAGGGGAATAAGGGATACTGGTACTTCTTATTTTTAGTACAATAGAGTCTCAGAGTATGTGTGGGTTACATTCCTGGGATCCCTGTGTAAGTGCAAATTTGCATACATTTGGGTTCCCATATATATATATATATATATATATATATATATATATATATATATATATATATATATATATATATATATATATATATATACAGTTTTACCCCGCCTAACGCGGTTTCACTTAACGCGTTTTCGCATATACGCAGTGCCTTGCCAAAGCTGAACTTTCACTTAACGCGGATTTTTTCTACATATACGCGGTGAGTGTCCGGCTCGGATGCTATTTTTAGATTTTGCCCACGCGCCACGCGCCACCCGCCCGCCCGCCTGCCTGCCTCTCCCTCCTCCTCCCTCCGCTTGGGCAAGCGGCGCGGTAAGGTTGCGCAGTGTGTGTCTTTGTTGCGTTATCACTGACGTCATATGACGTCTCGGACTGTGATTGGCCATGCAGCCCTACCCCCCTCTGCTGCTAGCTGTAATTGGCTTAAAGTATTATGACGTGACTACCCCGGGGAGGGAGGGAGGGAGGAGAGACGACGCTTGACCTAGCCGCGGCAGTTTCATCCCTCAAGGCCACCCCGGGTTAACGCGCATCCATTGTTCCGTAAAATGGCTTCCGCCGGACCACCACCGCCCCCAGAGAGAGACCTTTCCTCACCTGGACCCAGCGGCACTAAACCAAAGAAGACACGACGTTCATTAAGCTACGAGGTGAAGTACCAAATTGTTCAAGATTTGGAGAAAGGAAGACGCCAAGTTGATCTCGCGCGCCAGCATGGCGTCAACGAATCTACGATTCGTACAATCAAGAAGGATGCAGCCAAGATCAAAGACCACATGAAAATCACAAAGTCTGCAGGTGCTTCATCTATCAGGTATTGCCAGAACAGGGTGCTGGCAAAAGTGGAAAATTTGCTGGTGAGTTATTTGGTGCGTCAGGCGCGACGCAACATGGCGGTGGACACGCGCTCAGTGCAGGAGTACGCACGTGAGCTATACGCAGCAGTGACACGTAAACTGGGAATTGCAGAGCCCAAACCCTTCAATGCTTCCTCTGGTTGGCTGCATAGGTTTAAGAAGAGGAACAAGGTCACCAACATCAACATTGGTGGTGAGGAAGCGAGTGCTGACCGTGCGGCGGCTAGAGATTTTCCTCCGTTTTTACGTGAGATTATGGAGGAAGGACAGTACAGTGACGACCAGGTGTTTAACATGGACGAATCTGGTCTTTTCTGGAAAAAGTTACCTTCCAAGACCTTCGTTGTCCAGTCTGCGAGCAAGGTAAGGGGCCGGAAGATGCAGAAGGAACGCATCACCGTCCTGTTTACCACCAATGCCTCCGGTACCTGTAAACCAAAGTTATCGGTGATTCACAAAGCCCGCAAGCCGCACGCCTACAAGAATATGGACATGAACAAGCTTAATGTCCACTGGCTAACCGCACGTAAGGCGTGGATGTCCTCTTCTCTGTCCCTCTTCTGGTTTGACAACTGTTTTGTTCCTGACGTGCAGAAATTCTGCGAGCAACAGAATGTTTCATTCAATATTTTGTTGCTCCTTGACAACGCACCAGGACACTCGCCCCTACTTATGGATCGTCACCCCAACGTAAAAGTGGTCTTCCTTCCTCCCAACACTACGTCATTAATCCAGCCCATGGACCAGGAGTTGATCTGCAATGTGAAAGCTGCGTACTCTGCAAAGAAGTTCAAGCTCCTGAACGACTCTACCAACACCAAGGATGAGTTGCGTAAGCTGGGTGACACCGACAGCGAGAGTAAAAGCGACGAGGACAAGGAACAAGAGGCGGCGACTCAAGAACTTCTCGTCAAACAATTTTGGAAGAAGTTTAACGTTAAACAAGCTGTAGACTTCTTGGTGGAGGCATGGGATCTGCTGACTATTGCTACGATTCGTCACGCATGGAGACATGTGTTGCATGGCATACCAGGTGAGAGGAGGAGTGAACCTGTGACTGGTCAGGTTCAGACTGTTGCAGTAGCAGTGGACCTTGCCAGAGAAGCTGCGCTCAGTATTACAGCTGAAGGCTTCTCCGAGACCACCAACGAAGACATCATGGAGGTGATCAGAGATCCTGAAGTGACTGCCGACGAGATGTTGGAAGAAGAACCCGCCAGTGAAGAGGAGGAAGAAGGTGCGTCATTCTCCGAAGAACCTAGTTTAAGTCATAGTGATATTAAGTGTCTCATAGAGTTTACAGAAAAAATTAAGTCCATCGTTTCCCGCGACAATGACGATGAACGCCATGACGTCTTCCATACCCGACTGGTGCAGGCTATGGAGCCGTACATCAAGGTGTATCACGACAACATCAACACCAGCCGTCAGAAAAGCATAACCGAGTTCTTCGCCCGCAACCCACCACAGCCAGTCCAAGCCAGTGATAGTGAGAGTGAAGTTGATTTTGAGGGATTTGTCAGGGAAGCCATGACAACTGTAAGTGACAGTGATATTGATTCACCTAGTAATGGTGATTCACCTAGTAATGGTGATTCACCTGAGGGGCAGTAATCTGCCCTCTGCCTCGGAACCAGCCTCCATCCCCGTATGCCGACCCATCTCTTCTACTACCGTAAGTGTTCCGCAAAAATTTTCGTTTTTTAACCTATTCTTTATTTTTCCTATGTTAACCTTTATCTTTCCTAACCTAACCTCTTCTATATTACTTGTTTTTCATGCCACCATAAAGTTAAGATAGAATTTTTACTACAACATAGTTATTTGTCGTCAAAAAGTGGAGTTTGGGGGTCGGGCTGGGTTCTATTGGAATTAATCCCATATGTTCTGTTATTCACTTAACGCGGTTTTCACTTAACGCGGGACCCTCTGGGTTCAATTGACCGCGTTAAGTGGGGTACAACTGTATATATATATATATATATATATATATTATATATATATATATATATATATATATATATATATATATATATATATATATATATATATATATATATATATATATATATATATATATATATATATATATATATATATACCGTATATCTCGGCCTATTAGGCGGCGGGGTGCATAAGACGGCCCCCCAAATTTCCATTTAAAAAGTACCTTTTGAGCTCTATTCGCTGTATAAGACCGGTACCTCAAAGTGACACTTACCCACTGACCCAGTAGTCCTTTACCAACCATCCTTGGTTTTTTAAAATAAAGCCAATTCACTTCATGTAATGTCATCAAATGTTACCCGCTGGTGTAGTGTAAACACGAGTGACGTCACTTAAGCGTCTGCTATTTACCGGTAACTGGAACTAATGTCGGTGTCGAGTAAAATTTTTCCATTCACTTGAAATGGATTTACCGATTTATTTGTTTATTTATTTATTTATAATATACTGTAACATATTAAACACACTGCAAGTATTTTCTTTAATTTATACGCTTGCTTCGCACGAGACGATCGGTGGTGGGAGTGTTCCCTCGTCTCGGTGGTGGGACTGTGTTCCGACTGTTTATACAACAGCTACCACCGTATTCTAATTGTGGTGTAAAAGTCCAAAAATCTGGATGCCAGAAATCCGGACCACCCGAGAATCCGGACTTTACGAAAACTTTTAAACTTTTTAAATTTAGCGGGCTTTTGTGGGTTACGTGAATGAATGGCGTTCCTTTAAAAAAATTAATTTACATAATTCTAATGATAAAAGTAATTGTAAATTATAGGTATCTAATTTTGTTAGTTTTGTAATTAGCTTGTCCTGAAATGTAAAATTTGAGGCACTATAAATCCTTTGTGTGTGTGTGTGCATGCGTGAATGCCACAGCTACACAGCGACAACAAGCGACCACGCGATCGCCACTTTAAAACAAGCAATCAAACTGTGACAACATATGTAATTTTGAGTCCTACTCTTTCCATTTACAGAGTACAAGCCCATAATAATGGCTCCTAAAGTAGATAAACTTCGTTGGGTGAAGAGAAAGAACCACACATTGAAATTGAGTGACAAACTTGAAATAATTAAGAAACTAGAACGTGGTGTGAGCAATACTGTTCTAATGGAAACATACGACATTGGAAAGTCTACAATTTATGATATAAAAAAGGCAAAGAATAAAATTCTAGAATTCACAGCTTCTGAGCCTTACATTAAAATTGCTGAAAGAAAAAGTTTACATCGGCCCAAATTAGAAAATCTTGATAAAGTGTTGCAAGAATGGTTTTTGTTAAAACGATCAGAAGGTATGGCAATTTAAGGGATGATGCTTATTTCCAAAGCAAAATCTTTTAAGGAGCAAATAAACATTGAATCAGAAAGCGCATTTAGTGATGGATGGCTTAGGAATTTCAAGACTCGTCATGGTATTAGATAGTTTGTTTACATTTTTGTCAAGTGTTGACTTTATTTTTCTTTAAAACTGCTCGTTTTGATAAATGAAGCATGCTATATTTGCTTATGAATAAACTCTCAAAATCTACCTGTTCATCTCTTCTTTATTCCTCCTTAAATTTGAATTTTAAAAGTACTGCCTGAGAATCCGGAAAATCCGAAAATCCAGACCGACCCAATCCCCAACCAGTCCGGATTTTTGGACTTCTACACATAACTATGTTGTAGTAAAAATAATATCTTAATTTTATGATGGTACATGCACACAATTAATACTTAAGAGAAATAGAGAAATACAGTCGCCAAGTTAATGTCCATTCAAATAATGGACACGACTCCCTCCCCCTCTTCTCACACTACACTGCTGGCTCTTCCCTCTGAGAAATTTTGGGGGAAAACCAGGTATAGTAATAAATAATACCTCAAACTAAAGTTAGGATAATATAATTGACATTGCTGGATTCCTTGTAAGACCAGGAATATTTTGAATATAAATGTCATATATTTTTCACAAAAGATAACATATTTACTCAGATTAAACATTACATCTAAAATTTGTATGTCTAATGCAAAATCTATGATGTTTATATTCAAAATGATCATCAAATTGTAAGAATTCCAGCAATGTAAATTATATTCTGGCCGGGTAATTTGTATGAATTTTATGAGCTAAAACAAATATCTTCAGTTAATAAAAAAAAAAAATATTCTTCACGACACTATCTGTCAATCAAAGTACCCCACCTTGCCTCCCCCCTCTTCCAACCGCGCGGTCAGTCCCAACCCTCCCCCCCACCCCCCACCAATCCTCCCTTCAAGAGAAAGAGTGGGTGAAAAAATTTAATTTTAACATTTAGTATTAAATAATACCTCAGATTAAAGTTAGGATAATATAATTGACATTGCTGGATTCCTTGTAAGACCAGGAATATTTTGAATATAAACGTCATATATTTTGCACAAAAGATAACATACTTACTCAGAGTGAACATTATATCTAAAAATTTTATGTCTAATGCAAAATATATGATGTTTATATTCAAAATGATCATCAAATTGTAAGAATTCCAGCAATGTAAATTATATTCTGGCCGGGTAATTTGTATGAATTTTATGAGCTAAAATAAAAATCTTCAGTTAATAAAAAAATAAATATTCTTCACACGGTAACAGATGGTCGGTCGCCGGTCCCTCCCCCCACCAACGTCCCTACTAGATAAATGTGTGGGAATACCAGACTGTTTACCTTTTTAGTAATAAATAATAAATCAGACTAAGGTTAGGATAATATAATTGACATTGCTGGATTCCTTGTAAGACCAGGAATATTTTGAATATAAATATCATATATTTTGCACAAAAGATAACATATTTACTCAAGAGTAAACATTATATCTAAAATTTGTATGTCTAATGCAAAATCTATGATGTTTATATTCAAAATGATCATGAAATTGTAAGAATTCCAGCAATGTAAATTATATTCTGGCCGGGTAATTTGTATGAATTTTATGAGCTAAAATAAAAATCTTCAGTTAATAAAAAAATAAATATTCTTCACACGGTAACAGATGGTCGGTCGCCGGTCCCTCCCCCCACCAACGTCCCTACTAGATAAATGTGTGGGAATACCAGACTGTTTACCTTTTTAGTAATAAATAATAAATCAGACTAAGGTTAGGATAATATAATTGACATTGCTGGATTCCTTGTAAGACCAGGAATATTTTGAATATAAATATCATATATTTTGCACAAAAGATAACATATTTACTCAAGAGTAAACATTATATCTAAAATTTGTATGTCTAATGCAAAATCTATGATGTTTATATTCAAAATGATCATGAAATTGTAAGAATTCCAGCAATGTAAATTATATTCTGGCCGGATAATTTGTATTAATTTTATGAGCTAAATAAAAAAATTATACTTCACCCGTGTAAAGGGGTACACCCACCACGGAAAGTGAGCATCCTGGGTTCTGGCAGGGCACCGTGTAAACATGGAAACGCGGAATGCGAGACCGCGTAAAGTGAGGGTTAACTGTATATGTATATGTATATGTATATGTATATATATATATATATATATATATATATATATATATATATATATATATATATATATATATATATATATATATATATATATATATATATATATATATATATATATATATATATATATATATATATATACAGTTGTACCCCACTTAACGCGGTCAATAGAACCCAGAGGGTGCCGTGTTAAGTGAAATCCGCGTTAAGTGAACAACAGAACATATGGGATTAATTCCAATAGAAACCGGCCCGACCCCCAAACTCCACTTTTTGAAGGCACATACCTATGTTGTAGTAAAAATAACATCTTAATTTTATGATGGTACAAGCACACAATTAATACTTAAGAGAAATAGAGAAATACAGTCGCCAAGTTAATGTCTATTCAAATAATGGACTCAACTCCCTCCCCCTCTCACACTACACTGCCGGCTCTTCCCTCTCTGAGAAATTTTGGGGGAAAACCACTAAATTTTAATAAATAATACCTCAAACTAAAGTTAGGATAATACAATTGACATTGCTGGATTCCTTGTAAGACCAGGAATATTTTGAATATAAATGTCATATATTTTGCACAAAAGATAACATAGTTACTCTGAGAAAATTTTTTATCTAAAATTTGTATGTCTAATGCAAAATATATGATGTTTATATTCAAAATGATCATCAAATTATAAGAATTCCAGCAATGTAAATTATATTCAGACCGGGTAATTTGTATGAATTTTATGAGCTAAAACAAATATCTTCAGTTAATAAAAAAAAATAATAATTCTTCACGGGGTAACAGATGGTCGGTCGGTCCCTCCCTCCCCCCCACCCCCCACCAACCGTCCCAAGGAGATGTGTGGGATAACCACTAAATTTTAATAAATAATACCTCAAACTAAAGTTAGGATAATATAATTGACATTGCTGGATTCCTTGTAAGACCAGGAATATTTTGAATATAAATGTCATATATTTTGCACAAAAGATAACATAGTTACTCTGAGAAAAATTTTTATCTAAAATTTGTATGTCTAATGCAAAATATATGATGTTTATATTCAAAATGATCACCAAATTATAAGAATTCCAGCAATGTAAATTATATTCTGACCGGGCAATTTGTATGAATTTTATGAGCTAAAACAGGCAGTCAGGCAGGGTGGCGGGTGGGGCAAATCTAAAAATAGCGTCTCGAGCCGGACACTCACCGCGTATATGTGGAAAAAATCCGTGTTAAGTGAAAGTTCAGCTCTGGCAAGGCACCGCGTATATGATAAAACGCGTTAAGTGAAACCGCGTTAGGCGGGGTAATAATGTGTATATATATATATATATATATATATATATATATATATATATATATATATATATATATATATATATATATATATATATATATATATATATATATATATATATATATATATACAGTAATTAATAAATTATTCCAAAGTTCTATGCTTAGGAGTTCCTGAATTTCAATCTGATAGACTTACCAGGATAATAAGAGAGTTTCTTAGGATAACCTAAAGGTTTTAATGGCAATCAAAATGGTATATCCAATCCTCTTAACTGTATCTGTCCCTATACTGGAAATTCTGTAAAATTCATTATCTCAGATTGCATTACTGTGACATTTATTTTACTAAGGCATATTACGATGTTGAAATAAAAATGCTAAATCCCCAAAAGTACCTAACTCTTTGACAAATGTTGTCACATATCACTCATTGTGAGTAATGGTATGAAAAACACAATCTTTGCTCATTAAATGAACAGAATATAAATTACAATACAAAGTGATACTTACCTGAAAGCTGCAAAGATACCCAGAACTGGCCACAGGTTCTTCAGGATCCATGTTGCGAAAAACATACATACGAGTCTTCTCCATCATTGCAAATAATTCTGGGTTGTCTTGAGCCCAGCACATATCCCAAACGTCCTTTCGCTCAAATTTCAGTATGGAACCCATAATCTGCAAGTGAATTTTTATAGGTTGTTTACAGAATATATCAATAACATGTACTGTACAACCATACTAGTTTTACTGTGCACTGGTCAACAAGACATATGTTAAATAAACATTTCATAAAATTACATACAATTCATAGGAGAGTTCAGATACAGGTACACTGATGGTCAGGCACCTCCTTTAGTTCAGACAAAATTATAAGAGGGCATTTAACTTCCCTTCTTCCCTCCCTGCCAGGGTGAAGGTAGTTTTAGGCTTAAAATTTTTTATCTTTAAAATGTCACAGACTAAACTTGGCAGAATATAACTTGCATATATATATATATATATATATATATATATATATATATATATATATATATATATATATATATATATATATATATATATATATATATATATATATATATATATATATATATATATATATACACACACACACACATTAGTACCCCGATTTATGCAGTCAATTGAACCCATGGGGTACCGCGGAAAGTGAAAACCGCGTAAAGTGAACAACAGAACATATGGGATTAATTCCAATAGAGACTGGCCCGACCCCCAAACTCCACTTTTTCCGACACAATACCTATGTTGTAGTAAAAATAACATCATAATTTTATGATGGTATGCCAAACAAGGCGCTTTGGATGAGACCCACAAAATTAAAGAGGCCCCTTTTTCATCGTGCCTGAGAATGCACTTATTTAGCAAGATCCGCTTGAGACGCCGGTAAATTCTTCCCAACATCGGCGAGAAGCTCGCGAAGGTTCTGGAGACGAAAGTGTAGAAGGTCTATAGTTTGTGAAACTATTGTCGAATTATTAGAAGCTGTGCTGAGACCATGAAGGATGTCCAATGCTGATTGTAGTTGGCCGTCAACGTTTTCCATTTGACGCGGAAGATGGAGTAGTGGATGGAGTTCATACTTGATGTTCACCATGTCCTCAACTATGAGAACGTGTCCGAGAGGTGCCACTAGTGCACTCGGTTTGAGGACTGATGTGGACATGTCTGTCAACACAACAGTGCAACAACAGAGTAGAAGCTACACACTGAAGATCCAAGCCATTCTGTAAGGAATTACAAACGATTTAACGTCTACTTGCAGAACGAAGTTTCATACAATAGTCATTTGGAACACTCTGCTTCTATACAAACTGTAAGGAGGTGTCAATCACATCATCATCAACTGGAGGTAATACATTTATCTGGGTCTTCTTCAGACGATCCGCGTGCACGACATCTGCAAACTTTGCATTAAGCTTCCAAATTTTAAATTTGTTGCCTGATTCTTTTGAGATTATGCGGAATGGACCAGAAAATTTTGCCGAAAGTTTGGAGTTCCTTTCAGGTTCTCTTAACATAACAGCGTCCCCAATGTTTAATGCGACAGGTTTAGCTTGTTTATGTTGTTTGATGATCATTTCGGCGCGTGACGCCGCTAGATGTGATCGTACTTGGGCATGAATATCTGAAAAGACATGAGTTTGTTTTGCTGCGAAATCATCCGTATTATAAACCGGGTATGGCGCATCTGTAAGGATGTCGTAAGGTAGACGTTTATCTGTACCATAGACAATGTAGTAGGGTGTTTTGCCAGTAGAGCTATTAACTGACCCATTTATAGGCGCTGCAACCTGCGGTAACCAATCCTCCCATGCGTATTGAAAACCACTGACAATTGGACGCAGTATTTCTAGGATTTTAAGATTGGTTCTCTCAACAAGGCCATTAGCCTGTGGATGATAAGCTGTCACTAAAGTTTGTTTAATACCATATTGTGCACGTATATGCGCTACTAGCTGATTCTTGAACTCTGTGCCATTGTCAGAGAGCAGAACTTTAGGCGTAGTATATGGACATATAAGATTCATCACTAATGCATAGGCTACTGTTTCGGCCATTTTGCTTTTTAGTGGGACCAAGACCACAAACCTTGAAAAATGATTCACACACACTAAGACGTACGCCGAACCCTGATGACTCATTGGGAGCTGTAACAAGTCAATAGCAAATGTGTCAAACGGGCAGTCTGGTGTAGGATATTGTAGAATCGGGGCTGGTGATCCTGTTGAACCTTTATGTTGAGCACACGCCAAACAATTAGCTATGTGCAATTCTATGTTTTTCTTCATAGTGTTCCAGAAATACTTCTTTCGCAAATCCGCTAAGCATTTATCACGACCTTGGTGAACTGCCTGTGGGACATCATGGAACAATGTTATTACTGCTTTGAACAACGTGTCAGGTACGACTATTTGAGACACGTTTCCCTCAGGTGATTTTCTCGACCTATGGAGTATGTTATGTCGTAATTCAAACTGACTTAAGGGAAGAATTAACTTGGGGAGTTTAACATCCTCACCCGATTCGAAAGCAAAAATAACTGCTGACCAATATGGGTCGCGTCGTTGCTCATCTTCCAGTTGAGAAAGAGTGAATGTTGATACAGGCATGACTGGTGCTATATTTCTTGACAGAGCATCAGCGACAACATTCACCTTCCCAGGTAAATACCTAAATTCGGGGTCAAACTCTTGAATTGTCAGATACCAGCGTGCTAATCTGCCTGATAAGTTTCTGCCATGGAACAGCTCAGTTACTGCCGCATGATCAGTAAAAACAGTTATCTTGTAGCCAAAGATAATGCCTTTGAACTTCTTAAGTGCCCACACAACGGCTAACGTTTCTAAATGCGTTACCGAATAACGTGTTTCAGCATCAATTAGTTTGCGACTTGCAAACGCTATCACTCGTAACTTTCTACGCGTATCCTATTGCATGAGCACTGCTTCGACTCCAAGTCAGGAAGCGTCAGTACAGAGAGTGAAAGGTTGAGTGTAGTCTGGGAATGCTAGAACCGGGGCATTGGTAAGCCCTATCTTCAATGCCATAAAACTATCTTCGTGTTCAGCGTCCCATATAAACATTGCATCTTTTTTGAGCAACCTTGTTAGGGGCGATGCTAATGTTGCATAGTTCTTGATAAAGGAACGATAATATCCAGATAAGCCAAGAAAGCTATGCACATGGTCATTTGAGGTAGGACGCGGGAACTGAGATACAGCTTTGACTTTACCATTAACTGTATGTATGCCCTCACCGTCAACTACATGACCAAGGAAATGGATTCTGGATTTTAAAAACTCACATTTCGAGAGTTTTATTTTGAGGCCTGCTGTGGAAAGTTTGTCCAATACTTCACGCAGTTTAATCAGATGGGAATCGAAGTCCTTACTGACTACTATTAGATCATTCAAATAAGCGCAGACTGTGGTACCAATCAATCCGGCAAACAGGGTGTTGATCATTATTTGAAATGTTAGTGGGGCATTTCTGAGACCAAATGGCATCCGTAGAAACTCAAAGTGGCCTAGAGGCGTGCTAAATGCCGTGATTTCTCGTGATTTCTCATTGAGTGGTATTTGCCAATACCCATTAAGCAAATCTAAGTTGCTAAATACCGCATTATCCTTGCCTGAGGATTGCAATATGTCGCTCAAGACAGGCATAGGGTACCTGTCAGGGATCGTTTGATCATTGACGCGCCTGAAATCTATAACAGGGTGCCATCCACCATCCTTTTTCGGGACGAGGAATAATGGGCTATTAAAGGGGGATTTTGAGTGTCTAATAACATTCTCATCTAACATACCCTGTACCATATCTTGTACTACAGCGCGCTGGCTATGAGGTAGTCTATAAGCTGGTACGTAAATAGGGTTGGTTCCCTCCTTTAAGGCTATATGATGGGATGTTAAATCTGTCTGACCTAGCGTTTCCCCTGGCAAGGCTACTATATTTCTATAGTCGGCAAGCAGCTCTCAAAGGAGTGTCTTGCCCTGGGGATGATTGATCACCTTAACATGTAGTGCTATTTGATCTATCCTGGCTTGTCGAGTCTGTTGGCATTTCGCAACAATACCTCGAATTGGGAATTTTGTAGGCTGTACTTCGACATTGTTGTGATATGCTAGAAAATCACACAAATAACATCCTTTCTTTAAGATTCGTTGAACGCCTGTTCGATTTAGAATCAGTACGTCGGTCAAACCACCTGAGCGTAAGGTGCTCAGGGTAGATTCACATGACAGCCCTTTTACCTTGCACGTTTCCGGGAGACACACTACATCAGTGCCCGTGTACACGTTGGGTAGTTCGACAGTTGCTTTGGTGATTTCCTCATTCTGGTAATGGAGAGTACTCTTTAACACTGCAGGTACGATTGTCCAACTCTTGCTGCTGTAATCACGCTGGGAAGTGTGTGGTTGAGGTCAAGAAGTATCTCTGATGCACGATCCGCCTTCCTCTTAATAGGATTGGTAGACAACACTTTTGTTCTAGCTGTTAGCATAGGTTCAGAATGACTCATCGCTTTGTAGGAAACACCTTTAAACGTAACAGTATTATTACATGGAAGAACATCTATCACGTTCTTTCGAAAAGTTGGTAGACCAAGTAACCCGTCAGCTGGCAAATTGAACTGTTGAACCATATAAAAGTCCACGTAGAAGGGCGTACCATGTCTTGAGAATCTGAGTGGTAACGTCACCATTCCTTTGATGCTCAGCTGAGTACCTGAAACTCCTTCGAGCTCAGCGTTACTAGGCCTCCAATTGAAGTTGCGGTGAGGGAATTTACGTTGTGATTCGTGATAGGATGTCAAGGCCAATACATTAGCGCAAGTACCTGTGTCTATATCAAGAGCCAATCTGGTATTATCCACTCTCACCGGCACTGACAACACTTCCACTTTGCTAAGCGCCGCTACTAACGAGGCCGCTATAGAAGTGCTGTGAGGAGGGGTGGGAATTACTCTATCTATCCCTCTCCTTGGTGTGGTGTGCGCTGGTCTTCCCCCGACGACTTGTCCCGGGGACGCTTCTGCTTACGCCTATACGACACTTCTGTTTCACTAAGGTCCTCACCCCTAGCCTTTATTAACACATCGCACTCATGTGAACTATGAGATGTCGATTTGTGAAGTGCACACCATTTGTGTGATTTCTGGGTTGGAGGAGGTATCTTCTTAGCTGCTTCCGAAAATGACCTTGAGGAGTGCTTAGCACTGTTACCTTGGAGCTGATAACAATCTTCTATTACGTGGCCACGTTTATTACAGTGTGCGCATCGTAAAGGAGTTTTTTGTTTATAAGTCCGGCGGGGAGGTGCAATCGGAGCTAAGTGTGTCGCATAAGGAGTCTGGGAGGGAGTCATGTGCGCCATCTGAAGTATCTGGGGTTGCACCATAGACGTCAAGGGCTGCGGCGCCGTCACTGAGGGCTGCGCCATTAAGGAATGTGCCATTAAGGGGCCCGTAGCCTGGGGACAGAGTTTATTTGCGTACTCCACCATATCCATGGGTGGTTCATACTGTACGTCTTGTGCCCGGCTATATAGAGGATGACGGACGGAAAGCAGAAAGCTTACTAGCTCTATCAACATTTCTACATTGTTCGCTGACATTTTACCCTCCGCGTCGTACCAATCTGAGGTCCGGAATGTCGCTTGCATGTCCTGGCGAACCTCGTCTGCGATGTCGACAGCGTCGACAGGCATTTGATTGCGTACCCCTGGCGTACAACGATCCATCCATCTGAAGATCCATTGAAGCTGGCTCAGCTGTGACCCACCCCCAAAGATCCCAATTAGTGTTTGCTTAAATTTCCCATAATCAGGGCTCTGTAACCCAAACGCATTTAAATGACTACCGGCATAAAAACCCTGCGTAATGTGGGAACGTACATATGCCTTTTTGTCTTCGTCAGTCATTATTTTTCCAGTGTGCACGTTATCTTCACATGCACGAATGAAATGCGCGACCCGATAATCATCTTGACCCGTAAAATTTCGAACATTATCACCACGCTGCATAATATATTAATAACTCTATCAGGTTGAGTTGACGCGGTAGTAGCATTGACGTGAGGGTTTGTGGAAGTCATTATAGTGTTAGTATTAGTTAAGTTAGTATTCTTACTCCTAACTGAGGACTGGGTTAATATGGGTGGTACTTCTGACGAAACAGACACACTGTCACCTGAATTAGTTTTTGTATACTGAGGTGAAGTACTATATGTATTACCAGACCGTAAGATACGACGGTTTAAGTCTTCAAATAATTCCTCAATTACTTTCTCACTACTTCCTACCGAATTGTCTAACTGTGTTCCCGACTCAACTTCAATGTCAGACTCTGCTTAATCATCAATGAGTTGGTTATTAGCAAATAGTTGCGTTAGGCGTGCCATGTCATCATCACTAGACATTGGAAACTTAGAAAATTATCTATTAGTCTCTTGTGGGTCAATGAATAATTAACAGTAAAAGCAAATTACTTGCCTCTCATTTACAAAATAAATGAATATTAATTGTAGTTAATAATCAAACTATCAATAAGTAAACAGACACTTATGAACCACTGTAAATTATAGAATTTCAATACATTAATTTTACATTCGACACTTTATCATTTAAATAATCCTATCCGAAGAACCTATCGGTGTGAAGATATCTCTCGAACGTGTTCATGTGTGTATAATTATGTAATTTAAATACCGATTTATACAGGGTGTGATGTCTGTATAGAAAACGCTATCCTTCAAGGCGAGTTCTGAGTCAAGTGTTGGAGTGTTGCGTTGATAGTGGGCGGGGCCTCTTCCTGGTGCTGCGCGCTGCTCTTGGTTTCCTTGGCAATGAAGAGACGCTGCTACCTCGGCGAGAGATGAGTCCACTTCAAAATAGGGAAATACCTCCACAGTTGATCAGAAACTGCTGATGATTGGCTTTCATTCTGTTTGTTGCTAGGTCGCTGGCGTGACTGCCGTGTGCCAAATCTTCACAGTCTACGTATATATGGAGATCTGTCTGATGACACCGGAACTTCGTAAGAGACGCTCGCGACACAACAAACCTGTTCAGCTACTTGTGAAATATCAATTGTTAATCCAAGTTATGAAACCTTTCTTCAACACTGCAACACTGTATCAGGGAATGCTGACAGTGGGGTCTTCTTCAACCGGTACAAACTGGATATTCACCAATAGGCTGTAATATATATATTACGAATTCTTTACGTTTTGTATGTGACAGAGATAAGGAGCACTCACTAAATATCGTCTCAATACGGGATATTGTTTTAAACACTCGGATTATGTAACGCGTCACTGTTGTGTGTTTTCTGTTTTTACAAAACACGGACGGTCTGATACGACTACCAGTTTAAAGAATCCGTAAACACCGCTGTCACTTATATGAATCGGCTGGATTGTCCAATAAACCAGGCCGTTCACATATATTTATTATTTGGGTTTAAGTAACGAAACCCAACTGTAGTTCCTTGTTTTATTATAAAAGGATTGTATCTATAATTCCTGAGTGTAGATCGACCGCAAGTTCCACTATATATGAGTGAATGAGAAAGGGACGGAGTTTATGAAATATAAACGTTGGTCACGTCCAAACGATATAAGTTGCTGTGAGTGACTGACTGACTAAGGGCGTCGCAGTGCGGGCTTAGGATGCTGACTATGGGCTTCTTCCCTCTTGGGAGAGTTGCCCTCTCACGTGTACAACTCATGTCTTACTCATAGACAGTGGAAAGTTACAGGGTGGTGAATCTGAATATAATATCAGATGTATTGACCCATTTATATAATATGTTCTGTTGATGAGACAGGGGCCCATTACATCCACAATAAATATTTAAGAGAAATACAGTCGCCAGGTTAATGTCCATTCAAATAATGGACTCAACTGCCCCCCCCCCCCTCTCTTCCCAAGCTCACTGGCTCCTCCCTCTCTGAGAAATGTTTGGGTGAAAACACTAGATTTTAAGGTATAGTAATAAATAATACCTCAGACTAAAGTTCGGATAATATAATTGACATTTCTGGATTCCTTGCAGGTCAAGGAATATTTTGAATGTAAACTTCATATATTTTGCACAAAAGATAAAATATTTGCTTTGTGAAAACCAAATTATTACATTAGATCTAAAATTTGTATGTCTAATGCAAAATCCATGATGTTTATATTCAAAATGATCATCATATTGTAAGAATTCCAGCAATGGAAATTATATTCTGGCCGGGTAATTTGTATGAATTTTATGAGCTAAAACAAATAGCTTCACTAAATAAAAATATACTTCACCCAGATACTATCTGTCAATCAAAATACCCCACCTCCGGCTCCCCCCCCCTCTTCCCACGATCGCTGGGTCCCTCCCTCCCTCCCTACCCCCCACCTTTCCTCCCTACCAGAGAAATGTTTGGGAGAAAACAGTATATTTACATTTTTAGTAATAAATAATGCCTCAGCCTAAAGTTAGGATAATATAATTGATATTTCTGGATTCCTTACAGGTCAGACAATATTTTGAATGTAAACTTCATATATATTGGACAAAAGATAAAATATTTGCTTTGTGTAAACCAAATTATTACATAAGATCTAAAATTTGTATGGCTAATGCAAAATCCATGATGTTTATATTCAAAATGATCATCATATTGTAAGAATTCCAGCAATGTAAATTATATTCTGGCCGGGAAATTTGTATGAATTTCATGAGCTAAATAAAAAAATTATACTTCACCCGCGTATATGGGTAGATGCACCGCGTAAAATGAAATTCCGGTTCTGGCGAGGTACCGAGTAAATGTAGAATCGCGTAAAGCGAAACCGCGTAAATCGGGGTATTACTGTATATATATACGTACATATACACTCTTACACTTAAATCACTACTGTAATGTGATACAGGTGATTAATTTTTATCTCGTGTGCAAAATATATGGCGTTTATATTCAAATTATTCGCTGTCTTGCAAGGATTCCAGCAATGCAAATTATATTCTCCTAACTTTAGTCTGTGATATTATATAAGATAAAAACTGCAAGCCTAAAACCCTGGCTGGGTAGATGGGGGAGAGGGAGGAAGGGAGCGAGCAGGAGGTGAGGTGATACGTTTGACAGTTGGCGCTGTTGGTCTAATGTGTGTTTATTTATCAATCCTTTAGTGACTAAGTTTCTCTCTTGCAAAATGCCAGTGAAATGACCTGGGAGAATATAATTTACATTGCTGGGATTCTTGGAAGATGGTGATTAATTTGAATATAAACAAGCTATAATTTCCACTAGACATAACAATTTTAGTACCATAATCTTTTAGTACAGTACAGTACAGGTTTGCACTTGGTCATTTATTTCTTTTACGTTTATTTTAGTATGGTGTGTGCATGTAAATGAATGAAAATAAATGAAGAAATTTATGTAAATCTACCCCAAAATACAGTTGAAAAACTTGTACATTATTAAAATGTACTACTGTACATTAATGTACTCAAATTTTTATCTCTTGTGCAAAATATATGACATTTATATTCAAATTATTCACAGTCTTGCAAGGATTCCAGCAATGCAAATTATATTCTCCTAACTTTAGTTTGTGATATTATATAAGATAAAAACTTAAAGCCTACTGTATAACCACCAAACCCTTACTGAGAGGGGGGGGGGAAAGGGCGGGAGGAAGGAGAGGTGACAGTGACATGTTTGACAGTTAGCGCCGAAGGTCTAGTGAAGTATTTATTTGTTTATTTATGTTCTTTAGATTGAGTTTTTGTTTTTTGCTTATAAAATGTCATAGAAGTGACCGGGGAGAATGTAATATACATTACTGGAATTCTTATAAGATAGTGATTAATTTGAATGTAAACATGCGATAGTTTGCACTAGACAAAAGCTTTAGTAATCATTTTGTACATTATTTTGATTACATGTACAGTACAGCTTTGCCCTTAGGACAGTGTGTGCATGTAAATGAGATTCAATAAATGAATAAAGTTACATATATGAGCCAAAAATAATAGTTGAAAAACTTTATGTAGACAGAGCTTGGACAGCTAAATTTTAGAATAACCAATAATTTTAATAAAAAAATGCAAAAATATTCAAGAACACAACCTTCTTGATATTTACTCCACTGGAAACGAATGTAAACACAGAACAAATTTCTGTTTTGGCAGACTAGCTGATCAGCTGATGCTCACAACAAAATGTGTTTGTCGTAAGGATTTCGTTAATCAAAGTTTTAAAATTAAAGGCCCAGCTAAGGAAGCACGCCACAAATAATGCTTCAAGTGGTAGTGCTTATTTATTGCTATGTTCCTCCCCTCTTTCTCCTGCCTTGTTTGATGAACAATCATTGGTTAAACATAGATCAGCTGTTGAGCAAACTATTATAATAATGTTCCCATGAGTCCTCAGACCTTTTGGAAATCTAAAAGAGGAAGGTTTTACAGGGGAACAGGACCAGCTGCTAGGTTCAGTTATCAACCTAGAGGAAACTTTAGAGGAGGAAATAATCAAAGACGTAGTGGGGGTGGCCGTTTGTTCAGAATTGGAAGGAGACCTTATTCCACCACATCAGCAACAACTCCCTGCCAATGATGCCAGACAGCTGGGTCATCTAGGGGGTTGGGAAAACAGATGAACTTCTTCCATACGGGCTTACAAGACAATCAAAGGGGGCCTCACATGGAATTGGTTGAGGAGCCCTCCCCTAGCGTTACCAAAAAAAAAAAAGAAAGGGTATAAAACAAACCACCTTACTTACCGAATTTGTAATTCAACTGTTAAACAGAGGTGTAATAGAACTGTTACAGTCAGAGAAATGTTTCATGTCTCGCCTATTCCCTGTCCCCAAGAAAGGCAGCGACAAATTGAGATGGATTTCGGCTCTTTCAATCCTGAACAAATTTATTACCAAAAGAAGTTTCAAGATGCTCACTTACGATCATCTGAGGCATCTACTTCCGCCCAATGCTTGGATCTCAAAACTGGATCTCGAAGACGACTATTATCACGTTCCGGTTGCTCCCAGATACAGAAAGTTTCTAGTGTTCAAAGTGGGGGATTTAAGTTATCAATTCACAGTGATGCCATTCGGACTGATGATTGCGCCAAAAGTATTTACACAAAAGGCGAACATCCCCAGAGAGAGCCTTGCGAAGGAGGGCATAAGAACCTTTGCTTATCTAGACGATTGGCTGACAGTGCGAAACTCTTTCAAAGAGTGTCAAAGGACGACCCAACGTACACTAGTACTACAGTCGGCCCTTAACATACGCGGGTTTAGCATACACGGATTTGCAAATACACGGATTGCCCCGCCGGAGGAATATTCTGTACATTGAAGTAATTGAAGTACATTCAAATCGCGCGCCATTCAACTCGCACACGGCACCAAACACAGGACACCGCCCGCTCCCGCAACCTCACACACACACACGCATAGCTCTCCCTCACTCAGTCAGTCTGGCTGTAACCACTCTTGTGTTAACATCAGCATTGTAGTTGCAAAAATATTACATTTCTGTGAATGTATTATATCAAGCACAGTATGAATAGAATATCACTAATATAAGAGTATTTTAACTGAAAACTACTAAAAAAACGAGTAACATCTCTTGAACATCGGAAGGTTAGGTAAAGTCTTTTGTTTTCGTCATGTATTTTATCCTATTTTACATTGAAATACATCACGTTTCAGCAAAACTACTATTTATTTCTGAGAATATGGAAATGTAATATTTTGCTGAAATGACGTACGTATTACAGTGGAAAGTGACGAAAGCAATGACTCGCTTTCTTTCGCTCAAAAGATGTTACCGTAATCGCTTTTCGAATGGTTTTCAGTTTAAAAACTGTTGTATTACAATAATATTCTATCCTAATTCACTTGTGATGCAACAGTTTTTTAACTGAAAACCATTCGAAAAGCGATTACGGTAACATCTTTTGAACGAAAGAAAGCGAAAGTCATTGTTTTCGTCACGATTTTGTCCAACATTCCACTGTAATACTTATGTCATTTCAGCAAAAATACAGTGGCCCCTCGGTTAACGAACTCAATCCGTTCCAGAAGGTCGTTCGTTAACCGAAACCATTGTTTCAATGGGTTTTTGGGTAATTGGTTCCAGCTCACCGAAAATTTCCTAACTTCAACAAAAATGGCGGAAAAATTTACTTAATTTGAGGTGTGTATGTAGAAGGCTCCTGGATAATGGTGCTGATGTGCATTTGAAGTGGGAGGTGCAGGAGGAGAAGGGAGAAGAGAAGGAAGTGGAGGTGGAGGAGAAGCATTTTACTGCTTCTTGGAAGGTGAGTCACCTTCCATGAAAATGTCAGGAACCTCTGGACTGACAGATTCTCCACCATGAACATTCTCTCTCCTTCTTGAAGTGGAAGGTTGAGGGATAGCATCTTGTTCCCTCTGCCTTTTACTGAAGAAAGTGTCAATTGTGGTCTGTGGGGCATCTGTCCTCCTCACCATTAACTTATGTTTAAAGAAGGAGACCACTGAGTCCTCAACATGACACAAAGCTAGTTCAGTTTTTTCCACTTCTGGGTGCTTTGAAGCCAGTTCCCTGAACTTCTCCCAGTGGTAAATCACATCTTTCAACTGTGTAGCTGACATATGGTCATCACTTTCAATTTCCTCCTCACCACTGTCAGCCTCTACCCGTAACATCTCATCCAGTTCCTTCAAGTCATTAGGAGTAAGTTCCTCCTCATGAGACATCACAAGCTCTTCCACATCCTTCTCCTCCACTTCAAGACCCAATGACTGACCAATGGACACAATCTCCTGGTCCAACTCTGTGTCATCCTCAAATCCCTCAAAATCATGGACTACTGATGGCCACAGTGCTTTCCATGAAGAATTGAGGGTTCTATTGGAGACTTCTTGCCATGATGACACAATCAATTTTACAGCCTCCAGGACGTTGAATTGTGTGTTCCAGAACTGTTTCAGTGTTAGTTCAGGATCAATGGAAGTTGCCTGATGACACCTCCTAAACATTTTCTTCATGTACAACTTCTTGAAGTTGCTGATCACATTCTGGTCCATTGGCTGTATGAGTGATGTAGTGTTTGGAGGCAAAAACAACACTTTCACAAAGTCAAATTTATACTCCAAATTTCTGGCAAGGTCAGGGTCATGACCAGGAGCATTATCCATGAGGAGAAGAGCCTTTAAAGGAAGTTTATTGGTGGTTAGGTAGCTCTTGACAGAGGGGCAAAACACATCAATAGCCCATTCATTAAAGAACTGTCTTGTCACTCATGCCTTACGGTTGGACTTCCAATAAACTCCAAGCATTGTTCTTACCACTTTCTGTTGCTTGAACACCCTGGGGTTTTCAGAGTGGTAGACAAGCATAGGCTTCAGTCGGAAATCCCCTGAAGCATTGGCACCAAGCAATAGAGTGAGACGGTCTTTCATGGGTTTATGCCCAGGTAAAGAGGCTTCATCCTTGGTGATGAATGTTCTTTTGGGCATCTTTTTCCAGAACAGCCCAGTTTCGTCAACATTGAAAACTTGCTGTGGAAGATAATTTTCTTCTTCCATCAGTTTTTTAAATTCAATTAAAAACTTTGCTGCCCCTTCTTTATCAGCACTAGCAGCTTCACCATGCCTAACAACACTTAAAATGTCACTTCTTTTCTTAAATTTTTTGAACCAGCCTTTGCTAGCCCGAAAATCTTCAAATTCTGTTCCTGAAGAACTAGGTTGATCTGTCTTTAAATGTTCATAAATCTCCCTGGCTCTTTCACAAATGAAATCACCAGAAACTGAATCACCTTTCATCTGTTTTTCCCTAATCCAGATGATAAGTAACCTCTCAGTTTCTACGATTAGGGATCTACTTTTAAACACTCTTGTAGATTTGTCTCTCACGTTCACTTCCTTAAATTTGTCTTTTTGTGCAAGAATTGTCGACACAGTTGATGCCGACATGCCATATTCTTTGCATAGCGCATTTGATTTAATACCTTGTTCGTGTTTTTTTATTATTTCCTGCTTCATTTGGATTGAAATCACTTTTCTTGATCTCTTAGGCCCCATGCTGGATTCAAACAATGGCAACACGTATTTTTCAAAGTTAAACTAGCTGTAAATAAAGAATATTTTCTTTAAAATAACACTGCACTGCACTATATATTGTCAATATGTAAAATAATTTTCAAAATGACCAATAATTTGCTTGGAAACACAGAAAAAAAGCGTTTAGTTGAAGAGTGTCTCAAGCAAGATGTTACCTCCAGTGAAAACAGAGAGAGACTGACGCCTGTTTGCTGTGTTAAGAGGCTGGATGCCGCGCATTAAACCAGTCACTTTACCTTCAATTTTGTTCAATAATTGTTAAAACGACTAAAAAATTGAATATTAATCTTTTAAAATTACAGATATATATATATATATATATATATATATATATATATATATATATATATATATATATATATATATATATATATATATATATATATATATATATATATATATATATATATATATATATACAGTCAACCCTCACTTTACGCGGTCCCACATTCCGCGTTTCCACGTTTACGCGGTGCCCTGCCACTGTCAAGGAAAGTGGCTGCTGAAGGCTTCCAGGACATGGCAGAGGACGAGATTAGGGAGCTAATTGAAGAGCACGACACTGAGCTGACCGAGGAGGATCTACAGGAGTTAGTAGACTCAGGCGAGGAAGAGGAAGCAAAAGGGAAAGAGGAAGAGGAAGAGCACCAAGAAATAACGTTGGAGAAGTTGCGGGAGATGACCTGGAATATTGAGGCACTGAAAAACCTGGCCTATAGTATGGACCCCTCCATGGTGCGTGCCCTGAAATTCCTGCGAGGGATGGATGACGTTTTCGCTCCATACAAAAACATCATGGAAGAAATGAAAGAAAGAGACGACAACTCCCCATCACCATGTTCTTTGATCACCGAAGGAGAGATTTAACACCATAAATAACTGGCGGCAGTGAGGAAGCAGCTGAATCCACCGTCGCCCCCACTTCACCACCCGTTATGGAATTCAGTGACGATGAGCCCGATGACCCCCGTCCTTTCACCGAGTATAGGTACTGTACAGTAAAGTGAAATTTTTATCTCTCTTTTTTTTAATAGCTTTTCTTGCCATGTTTATTGTTTGTAAAAATGCACAGCACAGTACAGTTCAGTTCAGTACTGTACATAGGAAGTGGAGGTGCAGTTATTCACAAAACATTTGTGTTTGTTGTCCGCAGTAGTGACGGTGAGGAGGTGGAGGAGGCCGAGGAGGGAGCGAGTTGGGAGGAGTGGTGACCTTGGACGCGGAAGCAGGGACGAGTGGAGATGCCAGCCAGTACATTTTGGGTGTATTAATTGTTTTTATAGCTATTTTTGCATTTTAATATTAAATACTGTACATTACGTTTCAACAAAACTACCATTTATTTCTGAGAACATGGAAATGTAATATTTTTGCTGAAATGATGTACGTATTACAGTGGAAAGTGGGATAAAATTGTGACGAAAGCAATGGCTTTCTCTTTCTTTCGTTCAAAAGATGTTGCCGTAATAGCTTTTTGAATGGTTTTCAGTTGTGGGATTATAAGGCTAATGATAGGATAGAATATTATTGTAATACAGTACGAGTACAACAGTTTTTTAACTGAAAACCATTCAAAAAGCGATTACGGTAAAATCTTTTGAACAACGAAAGAAAGCGAAAGTCATTGTTTTCGTCATGATTTTATCCCTCTTTCCACTGTAATATGTACGTCATTCCAGCAAAAATATTATATTTCCATATTTATTTCTGAGAATACGTATATTCATTCAGTCACAGTTAAGGTAAAATATACTTGTGATGTAATATTTTAATGAAAATACGGTATCGTAGTTTTCTTTTGTTTCAAATTTAATTAACAAAGATTGATGTTTCAAATGTAATGAACAAAAATTTATGTACAGTACAGTATCTATAAATAAACTTTAATAAATGAATACTTTATGTTTTACATCATCCTGTGCTACCATACCATGGATTTGGCTACTTTGGGCTTGCTATGATGACGCAAGAGATCTGCCCTGGCAACTGTACCGACACTCACAGCCGGTGGTGCGTTGGTGCATCGTTTCCATTGTTTACTGGTAGTGACTGGTAAATATTTTTCAACCTAACGAAACTATTACCCATTTAGAGGTCGACCCCCAATTTTTTGACAAATAATTTGGTCTTAAAAACTCGTACACACAGGTATATACGGTAAATAAGGACATGGGGGCTAGGGTTTTTTTTAGGGGAGGGGGGGCAGCAATAGTACACAGATTTTTAACATCCATGGGTATCTCTGTTACCTAACCCCCGCATATGTTAAGAGCCGACTGTACTACTCTTGTACAGAGCCTGTGTTAATATACGTAGTCATCCCCCACGCCCTCGAGACAAGCTACCAAACTTCCTGTCTTTACGTCCTCCTACTATAAATATTCTACCTATATGTAATATCCTCTTCTGGTGAGTTTTGTCTCATTATATATATATATATATATATATATATATATATATATATATATATATATATATATATATATATATATATATATATATATATATATATATATATATATACAGTCAATCCTCACATTACGTGGTCCCGCATTCCGCGTTTCACCGTTAACGCGGTGCCTTGCCAGAACCTAACATGCTCACATTCCGCGGTCGTGAACCCCATTACGCGGAGAGCAGCTGGCAAGCCGCGCCATTTTTTGATCCAAACCTCCCGCCATCCGCCATGTTGTGTAAGAGGCGCGAAAATGGTGCGCACAAGGTCGCCCAGTCATCAAAACATTACCAGTTCTTCACCCGCCACCCACTACAGCCGGCCCAAGTCAGTGATAGTGATAATTAGAGTGAGGATATGGACTTATATGAACTTTGGGGGGTTTGACAAAGAGGCCCTGCAAGCCTCTGTGGTGGATAGTGATACAATTGATACAAGTGATACAGGTGAGGGCCAATAATCTGCCCTCTGCCTCGGAACCAACCGCCCATCCCCGTGTGACCAGCCATCTTTTCTACTAATGTAAGTGTTAAAAAACCTAATATTATTGATATTTCTCTTAATTATTAATTGTGTGTGCATGCCATCATAAAGTTAAGATAATATTTTTACTACAACATAGTTGTGTGTCGTCAAAAAGTGGAGTTTGGGGGTCGGCCTGGACTCTATTTCAATTAATCCCATATGTTATGTTATTCACTTTAAATGTTCCTCACTTTCTGTGACACCCTGTGGGTTACATTAATCGCGTAAAGTGAGGGTTGACTGTATATCATCTGGGCTCGAAGTTGCTTCACAGAAGCAGAAATATTGCTCCTTATCTCCCTATTCAGATCAAGAATCATCTGTTATGGTGGACAAAAATGGACAATCTAATCGGTTCCTCTCCCTGGGTTCCGCCTCAAACAGGTTTGGGCGTTTGTACGGATGCGTCCGAAATAGGATGGGGATTCCATTCCTCAAAAGGGGAATTCAGTCAAGGGAAGTGGAACAACTTCCTTTGGGATAAACACATCAATGTAAGAGAATTAGCAGTGGTCCTAATCTTTTTGTTGGCAAACCCAAATTTACAGAATATGATGATCCTGTTTACCATGGACAACAAAACAGCAGTGTTTTGTCTCAATCATCAAGGCTCAACCAGGTCTTGGCCACTCCTACAACTGTCGAATCGTTTAGGAAATGCTCTTCTCTTAGATTGGAACCTTTGGAATTCAATCTATCTGTTCCCACCTGTGAAAATATTGCCCAAAGTGGTTCACAAACTCAGATCCTTCCAAAGCAAGGTCCTCTTAATTGCACCATACTGGGTCCTACAACCGTGGTGTCTGGCTCTGTTGGACTGGTGCCCGCATCCACTACCATTGCAACAAGGATGTCTAGACCAGGTACTGCATTCTCAGTTCGAGATATCCTTGGTACTTCACGCTTGGAGTTTCTCAAAAGGAGTTTAAATAGGTTGTTGGGTAATTCCAATATAGTTAACCAAGTATTAGCAGGTCATAGACCCCAAACTTCTATGCAATATGAGAAAGCTTGGAAACTTTTTCAACATTTTATCAAGTTAACAACTCCATAATCATTGTCGGAAACAGTTGTGTTCGAATTTTTAGAATTTCTGTTCAGAGTTAAAGGCCTTCAAGGATCGACAATTGCATCTTATAAATCAGCATTGGTTGACCCTCTGGCTTGGGGTTTTAATATTACTTTGAACCCAAGGATTTATCAGATGCTAAGATCGTCCTTTTTCATTTAGAGACCCCCTCGGCCTAAGAGAATCCCACCTTGGTCTCTGGAAAAATTTACTAAATTTCTTATGGGGCCTAATTACAATATAAATCAGAATTGGGATAAATTACTCCAGAAAGAGCCTTCCTTCTAGCAATAGCAAGAGGTATGAGAATCAGTGAACTGATTTCAATTTCCAATAATCCATCATTATAGGTATTTTCTGAGGAGGATGTTACCCTTTTTCCTACGGAGATCCTAAAAAAAATGAAAGGGAAGATTTTCAAGCTCAACCTATTAGGATAAAATGGCTAATGGATGAAACAAGGGTTCCTCATATATTGTGCCCAGTTAAAAATCTTCAGGAATGGTTAACCAGATTCCCTAATCAAGGCCCCTATGTTTTTCATCCAGGGATGGTAAGAAATTGTCTTTTAGTCAAATAACAAAATCTTTATCTCAATTAGTGAATCAAGCAGACTCTGGCAAGAAATTTTTGGCACATAACACTAGGAAATACGCAGGGTCTGTGGCCTTTCTGCGGCATATGAGTCTCAGTTAGATCAAGAAAATGGGCTTTTGGAGATCTTCTTCATTACCATAATAAAGTGAGTATCCTAATTGAGATATGTAAATTAACATTTTACCTTCCGGTAAATGTTCCTAATATTTGAAAATATTCCAAACGGTTTATAATCATAATCTGGACCTAACCTAGCGGAGCCTTGTATGTAAAGTCACCTCCCTCTCCACCTCCTGCTTGGGTATTCAAGCTAGGCGTCGCATTCTGGGGTTGAACAAAAAGCCATTTTTTTTCTAAAAAACAGTTTTTGTGATATAGCCCAGAATGCGACGCCGATAACCCACCCACCTCCACCCCTCGAGAGTTGACTTTTGTTTACTGCTCGCTCTAAGGCAAGAGATGACGGTGGCAGTGAGTATGATGGAGGGTGAAGGAGGGGGTTTCGACAATTGCAATTAAATGCCAGGTAGCGACGTGTCTTCCTAATATTACTTATTAAGTAATTATTAGATGTTTTAATTGCCTGTATGTTGGCCTGGCAAGTTATTGCTAGGCATTAACATACCTAGGTTAAAGCTAGGCGTTGCATTCTGGGCTATACAGTATTACAAAAACTGTTTTTTAGAAAAAAATGGCTTTTTCACATTTAATTTACATTTAATATTTGTTTAATTTAAGTTTCTAGCAGTCCATGGTGCTTTAGTGGGTCAGAGGTGTATTGTTGAATTATTATTACCTGACCTCGGTTGGTCCAGTAAAATGGATAATCCGGCGAGGCTTTGTAACCAAGGGTGCCGGAAAATCGGTGATGGACCTGTAATACAGTATAGTCTGGATTTACACGGTTTTTGTTTACGCATTTGGTCATTTACCCGGTGCCTTGCCAGAATTAAATGTTTTAATTATGCGGTAAATTTTATTATTTACGTGGCGAGCGGCTGGAGGTCCAGATGCGCCGAGCCATTTTTTATTCGCGTGGTCCATTCTTGACCATACGCGGGAAGCGACCCGGGAAGGGGTGCGCAGTATGTCGCTGTTGCGTTATCGCTGACGTCATATGACGTATCGGACGTCATATGACGTATCCCTCCGCCGCTAGCTGTGATTGGTCTAATGTTATATGAAGTGGCCTGGCACGGGAGCGAAGCTACTGACCTAGCCGTGCCAGTCTCATTGTTCTCAGTCATCGAGTATACTGTTCTCTCTTGTGCCCGCTAATCTGTTCAACAATGGCTTCCGCTGGACCCCCACCACCCCAGAAAAACCTTGGATTACCTGGACCAATCCACCCCAAGCCGAAGAAGATACAACGTGCCCTAAGCGAAGAAGATACAACGTGCCCTAAGTTACGAAGTTAAGTACAAAATCGTGCAAGAGTTGGAGAAAAGAACGAGACAAGTTAATTTGGCATGCCAGCCTGGAGTGAACGAATTTACGATCCGGACAATCAAGAAGGATGCCGCCAAGATTAGAAAGCACATGAGCATCACAAAGTCTGCAGGTGCTTCAATGGTGAAGTATTGTCAGAATAAGGTGCTGCTCAAGACTGAGAACTTACTGGTGAGCTAGTTAATTCGTCAAGCAAGACATAACATGGCTGTGGACACGCGGGCAGTGCAGGACTACGCTCACGAACTGTACTCATCAGTGGCGTACAAGATGGGAATTGCAGAGCCCAAACCCTTCACTGCTTCCTCTGGTTGGCTGCAAGGGTTTAAGAAACGGAACAAGATAACCAACATTAACATTGTTGGTGAAGGAGCCAGTGCTGACCGTGCTGCCGCCCTGGATTTTCCTCCATTCTTACGAGAAGTTATGGAGGAAGGACAGTACACCGACGACCAGGTGTTCAACATGGACGAATCCGGTCTGTTTTGGAAAAAATTACCTTCCAAGACCTTCGTCGTCAAGTCTGCCAGCAAGTGTCATGGCCGGAAGTTGCAGAAGGAGCGCATAACCGTCATGTTTACCACCAATGCCTCCGGTACTTGTAAGCTCAAGTTGTTGGTGATCCACAGCCCATAAGCCACACGTCTACAAGAACATGGACATGACCAAGCTAAATGTCCACTGGCTAACCTCATGTAAGGCGTGGATGTTTACTGGTCTGTCCCTCTCCTGGTTTGACGACTCTTTCATTCCTGACGTGAAGAAATTCTGCGCGCAAAATAAAGTGCCATTCAACATTTTGATGCTGCTTGACAACGCACCAGAACACTCGTCCCTACTGTTGGATCATCACTCCAGTGTAAAAGTGGTCTTCCTTCCTCCCAACACTACGTCGTTAATCCAGCCCATGGACCAGGAGTTGATATGCAACGTGAAGGCTGCATTCTCCGCAAAGAAGTTTAAGCTCCTGAACGACTACACCAACACCAAGGATGAGTTGCGTAACCTTCTGAGTGGCACAGATAGCGAAAGCGACGACGAGGATCCAGAACAAGAGTTGGCGGAGCATGAAGTGCGAGTTAAACAGTTTTGGAAAACGTTTAACGTAAAGAAAGCTGTTGATTTCTTGGTGGAGGCATAGGGGCAGCTGTCTGTGGCAACGATTCGTCACGCGTGGCAGCATGTGTTGCAAGGTATCCCAAGTGGGAGGCAAAGGCAACCTGTGGCTGGTGAGGTTCAGTCTGTTGCAGTGGCAGTGGACCTTGCAAGAGAAGCTGCACAGAGTGTTACAGCTGCAGGCTTCTCCGAGACCACCAACGACGACATCATGGAGGTAATCAGGGATCCTGAGGTGACTGCCACCGAGATGTTGGAAGACGATGACATCAGTGAGGAGGCAGGTGGTGCGGCAGCAAGAGAACAGAAGTTAACTCATGGTGATGTAAAGGATGCCATCGAGTTTGCCGAGAAACTCAAGCTCACTCTTTCCAAAGACCCTGTCAATCACCGGTATGAAGTCTTCAATAACCTTCTCGACCAAAGTATGGAGCAGTACATCAAGGTGTATCACGACCACATCAACACTAGCCGTCAGCGTAGCATCACCAACTTCTTCGCCCGCAACCCACCACAGCCTGCCCAAGTCAGTGATAGTGACAGTGATGGTGACTTTGAGGGGTTTGTGAGGGAGGCCCTGACATTTGTGGTGGATAGTGATAGTGATTCAGCTGAGGGCCACTAATCTGCCCTCTGCCTCGGAACCAGCTCCCATCCTCGTATGCCGACCCATCTCTTCTACTAACATAAGTGTTAAACATTGATTTTTCTTTTACCTGGTACAGTATATTATTCTCTTATTGATATTTCTCTTCTATATTATGTGTGTGTGCATACCATCATAAAATTAAGATACTATTTTTACTTCAACGTACGTATTGTGTCGGAAAATGTGGAGTTTGGGGGTCGGCCCAGTCTCTATTTCAATTAATCCCATATGTTCTGTTATTTTGTTTACGCGTTTCTCGTTTTACGCGGACCTCCACGGGTTCAATTGACCGCGTAAATGCAGACTATACTGTATATGTAAAATTCATGGAGGCAAAGCCAAGTAAACCTTCCTCACACTTAAGACCTGCCACCAATTGTCCATACACAACCTTGCCATGTGTCCCAACATATATCTCCTTGAAAACAAAAACTGATTAGAAGAAATGTGTCTCTGATAAACATTGGCTTAAGCTTTGCAAGACTGTATCAGTCAGTTATTAAACAAAATATAGTAAGTCCTCGATATACAGCAACCACCAGGCAGGCTACTGGGCCATGCTGTGAGGTGTTATGGCTGTTTTTCAACTCGTATCTACTCGTATCATCGAGATTTTACTGTACCTTGAAATCTCTCAAACCAGGAAATGCTCTGCACCAATTGCTCCAGCTAATGGGGAAATTACTGTAAGATGCACAGCAAACCCCAAAGTAAGGGGCACAATGTTGGTTGAGACACTTTGCATGTCATGTTGCTATCTGCATTCACCCCTCACTAAACTTGAAAAAAAATAAAATAAAAAATATAAAAAATAGCAAAGACAATGGTGTTTGAAAGACTTTCAAATTAGATCATCCTCATTTGAACACCGGAACAGATATATTCTAAAGAAAGAGGAAAGTAAATTTCCATTACAATTACAGGGACTTACTTCAGAGCCACTACTGTCCGATGAGCGAGTGTCCAGATCTAAGAATGTAAGTAGTCCCGTGATATCAACGATGGCCAGTCGACTGTAATAAGAAATAGCATAATAAAATTATGAAACAGGTGTGACATAGAAAAGAATGCGACGTCTAGCTTTATACCTAAGTATGTAAATGCCTAACATTAGCTCGCCAGGCCAACATACAGGCAATTAAAACATCTAATAATTACTTAAATACGTAATATTAGGACACGTCGCTTCCTGGCATTTAATTGCAATTCTCAAAACCCCCTCCCGCACCCTTCATCACACGCATTGCTACCGTTATCTGTTGCCCTAGAACGAGCAGTAAACAAATGTCAACTCTCGTGGGTGGAGATGGGTGGGATGTCGACGTCGCATTCTGGACTATATCACAAAAACTGGTTTTTAGAAAAAAAAAAGACTTCTTGTTCAACCCAGAATGTGGTGTCTAGCTTTGATTATCAGAACAGGAGGTGGAGAGGGAGGTTACATTGCGTATAAGACTCTGCTAGCTTAGGTCCAGATTATAATTATTAACTTTTTGAATTTTTTTCCAATACAGTAGGGGTATTGGGAACATTTACCGGAGGGTAAAATGTTAACTTATATATCCCAATTAGGATACTCATTGTACTCTGATGAGGAAGAAGGTCATGGTTGTGGAGATTAACTAGGTGAGGTAGGGGACCCCAGCACCACCCCATGTGAAGCATCTTTCAGAGATAAATGAAGAAAGCCATTTTGAAAGGTTTTTGAAGATTTCCAAAAGCCCACTTCTTTGATCTGACTGAGGCTCATATGCTGCAGAAAAGCCACAGACCCTGCATATTTCCTGGTGTAATGTGCCAAAAATATTTTGCCAGGGTCTGCTTGACTCACTAACTGAGATAAATATTTTGTCATTTGACTAGGAGACAATTTCTTACCATCCTGTGAGAATACATATGGGCCTCGATTAGGGAATCTGGTTAACCATTCTTGAAGATTCTTAACTGGGCACAATATATGAGGAACCCTTATCTCATCCATTAGCCATTTTATCCTGATAGGTTGAGCTTGAAAATTTCTCTTTCATTTTTTCTTAGAATCTCCATAGGAAAGAGGGTGACATGTTTCTCAGAAAATACCAATAATGATGGATTATTGGAAATTGAAATCAGTTCACTGATTCTCATACCTGTTGCTATTGCTAGAAGGAAGGCTGCCTTCTAGATCAATCTGTCCCAGTTCATATTTATATTGTATTTAGGCCCCATAAGAAATTTAGTAACTTTATCTAGAGACCAAGGTGGGATTCTCTTGGGCCAAGGGGGTCTCTGAATTAAAAAGGATGATCTGAGCATTTGATAAATTCTTGGGTTCAAAGTAATATTAAAACCCCACACCAGAGGGTCAACCAATGCTGATTTATAAGATGCAATTGTAGATCCTTGAAGGCCCCTTAACTCTCAACAGAGAATCTAAAAATTCTAAAACCACTGTTTCCGACTGTGTCTGGAGTCGTTAACCTGATAAGCTTTCTCATAGAAGTTTGGGGTCTATGACCTGCTACCACTTGGTTAACTATATTGGAATTACCCAACAATCTATTTAAACATATTTTTAGAAACTCCAAACGTGAAATGCCAAGGATATCTCGAACTGAGGGTGCAGTACCTGTTCTAGACATCCTTGTTGCAATTGTAATGGATGCAGGCACCAGTCCAACAGACCCAAACACCACGGATGTAGGATCCAATATGGTGCAATTAAGAGGACCTTTCCCCTGGAAGGATCTGAGTTTGTGAACCACTTTGGGCAACATTTTCACAGGTGGGAACAGATGGATTGAATTCCAACTGTTCCAATCTATGAGTAGAATATTTCCTAAAAGATTCGATAGTTCCAGAGATGCATAAGTTGGCATCTTGTGATTGTTATGTGAGGCAAAGATCTCTATTTGTGGAGTTCCAAACCTCCTCACTAGACTCTTGAACTTCGATATCTTTAGGGATCATTCTGTTTACGTCGATACTGGCCTGAGACAGAACAATGCATCTGCCAATTGTTTTGTACTCCCGGTATGTGAGGTGCTTTGAGGTACAGTATAGTTTGGTTTTACGCGGAGGCCATTTACGCGGTAAATACCATCATATACGCGGCAAGCAGCAGGGCAAGGTGCTGGGCGCTGACGTCACCACTGACATCAGCGCCCACGTAGCCTTACCACCCACGCACCCCCTCCGCCGCGCTCTGTGATTGGTCTAGTTATCCTTGCCACCCCCACTCTCCACCGCTGCGTCAGTCTCACTGTCCCCGCGTATATTCACTCGTGCCCAGGAACCGGTTTTGTTTTTTCTTTCTACACAACGGCTTCCGCTGGACCCCCACCACCCCCGAGAAGCCCTGAACTACTTGGACCAAGCCCAAGAGGTGCGATGTGCCTTAAGCTATGAGATAAAGTACAAGATCGTCCAGGAGTTAGAAAAAGGCACGAGACAGGTGGATCTGGCCAGACAATATGTAGTGAATGAATCGACGATCCGCACTATCAAGAAGGATGCCGGCAAAATCAATGAACACATGAACATTACCAAGTCTGTAGGTTTCTCGCTGGTGAAATATAACAATAATAATAATAATAATAATAATAATAATAATAATAATAATAATAATAATAATAATAATAATAATAATAATAATAATAATAATAAACGGTTTATTAAAAAAGTTCTCCAGCCCGAAGGCTGAAAATATACATTGGACATAAATTACTTATCACATACATTGGTGGTTTAACAAAAGCCTTCATTAGAGAAAGGTGAAGGAACATACAGTGAACATACAGATTTATGTTCACAGTGGAGGTCACGTAGATCATGTGAACTGAGGTGTTGAACAGCAGACACGTAGTGTAGTAACTCCCTCACAGATGGCGTTATGAGGGGCATCACGTGGAGTAGTAGTTCCCTCACAGGTGGTGTTATGAGGGGCTTGGCGTGGTGGAGTATTTCCCTCACAGATGGTGTTACGAGGGGTATGAAGGTGCTGTTGAAGAGCGAGAGTTTGTTGGTAAACTACGTTATTCGTCAGTCAAGAAGGAACATGGCGGTCAACACTCGGGCACTGCAGAACTACGTCCGGGAACTCTACATAGCAGTAGCAAGAAAAATGGGGGTTGCGGAGCCCAAGCCCTTCAGTGCTTCCGCTGGGTGGCTGCAAGGTTTTAAACGACGCAACAAGATCACGAATATTGAGATAGTCGGAGAAGGAGCAAGTGCCGACCGGGCTGCTGCCAGGAATTTTCCCCCATTTTTACAGGAAATTATGTTGGAAGGTCAGTACACCGACGACCAAGTGTTCAATATAGATGAATCAGTGTTGTATTGGAAGAAATTGCCATCCAAGACCTTCGTAGTCAAGTCTGCTAGCACGTGTCAGGATCACAAAATGCAGAAGGAGCACATCACCGTACTGTTCACCACCAATGCCTCTGGCACTGCTAAGCTGAAGTTGTCTGTGATCCACAAAGCAGGCAAGCTGCATGCCTACAAGAATATGGACATGAGCGTGGATGTTAATGTGCCATTCAACATTTTGTTGCTCCTTGACAACGCACCAGGACACTCGCCCCTTTTGCTGGATCGTCACCCCAACGTAAAAGTGGTCTTCCTTCCCGCTAAGACTACGTCGTTAATCCAGCCCATGGATCAGGAGTTGACTTGCAACGTTAAGGCTGCTATCTCTGCCAAGAAGTTTCGGCTCCTGAATGACTTCACCAACATCAAGGATGAACTGCAGAACCTAGAGAGTGGCACTGACAGCGAGAGCGAGGACGAGGAACACGAACAAGATTTGGCGGACCATGAAGTGCGGCTCAAGCAGTTCTGGAAGCTGTTTAATGTGAAGAAGGCTGTTGATTTCTTGGTAGAGGCATGGGGGCAGCTATCTGTGGCAACGATTCGGCACGTGTGGCGGCATGTGTTGGAGGGTATCCCAGGTGGGAGGCAGAGGCAAGAGGTGGCTGGCGAGGCTCAGTCTGTTGCTGTGGCATTGGAGAATGAACGAGAGGCTGCACAAGGTGTTAGAGCTGCAGGCTTCTCCAAGACCACCAACGAGGACATCCTGGAGGTAATCAGGAAACCTGAGGTGACTGCGGACGGGATGTTGGAAGATGATGACGTCAGTGAGCAGCCAGGTGTTACAGAACAACAAGAGCAGAAACTAACACATGGTGATGTGAAGGGGGTCATCGAGTCAGCTGAGAAAGACCCAGTCAATCATCGCTACGAAGTGTCTAATAACCTTCTGTTGCAATCTCTGGAGCCTTATGTTCAGCTGTATCACTATCACATCAATGCTAGCAGTCAACAAAACATCACCGAGTTCCTCACCCGCCAACCACCACAGCCAGTCCAAGTCAGTGATAGTGAGGATATGGACTTCGAGGGGTTTGAAGAGGAGGCCCTGCTAGCCTCTGTGGTGGATAGAGAAACAGGTGAGGGCCAATAATCTGCCCTCTGCCTCGGAACCAACCCCCCATCCCCGTGTGCCCAACCATCTCTTCTACTGTACTAACGTAAGTGTTAAAAAACCTAATATTATTGATATTTCTCTTATATATTAATTGTGTGTGTGCATACCATCATAAAATTAAGATGTTATTTTCACTACAATGTACAGTACAGTACTGTGTCGGCGATAGCCAAAAAAAGGGTAGTCTGGCAGGAGGCCCAGTCTCTATTTCAATTAATCCCATAAGTTCTGTTATTTTATTTACACATTTCGCTTTATACACAGATCTCCATGGGTTTAATTAACCGCGTAAAACCAGATTATACTATAGTGTTTGTGTTACACAAGCTTTGATTTTTTATTTTTATTTTTTTTATTTATTTATTTTATTTTTATTTTTTTTTACAGTGTGAAAAGGGGACAAGATCTGGTTGAGCCTTGATGATTGAGACAAAGCACTGCCGTTCTGTTGTCCATGGCAAACAGAAACGACATGTTTTTTAAAATTGGGTTTGCAACCAAAAAGAATAGGACTACAGTACTGCTAATTCTTTTATGTTTATGTGTTTGTCCCAAAGGGAGTTGCTCCACTTCCTTTGACGGAACTCTTCTTTTGAGGAATGGTATCCCATCCTATCTTGAACGCATCTGTACAAACAACCAAGTTTGTTTGAGGGGGAACCCAAGAAGATTGTCCAAATTTGTCCACCATGACAGATGAATCTTTATCTGAATAGGGAGAGAAGAAGCAATATTTTTGTTTCTGTGAAGCAACTTCGACCCCAGATGAGTTAGTTGCTTCTTCCTTAATGTGCCCAAAGGAACTACTATAGTGGCAAAATTTAACAGACCCAGTAGTTTTTCCCAATCGTGCCAAGAAACCTCTTGCTTTACACAAAAGGCCTCTACGTGTACTTGGTTTATCAAAACTGTTACCTTTGCTTCTGGAAGACTGACTGACTGCTTATTGGTGTCCCGATGGAGACTTAACCAATCCAATTTCTGACATGGTAGGTAGATTTGATTTGACCTGGTTTATCTTTAATCCTAGGCTCTGAATTAGTACTACAGGTAGTTCTGCTATAACGCGATAATTGTGTTCTTGTAAAATATCGTGTTATAGAAAATCGCGTAATAGAAATAACAGGGCTTATGGAGAAAATAGGGTTAGGTGCAGATTACTCGAAATCGAAAAAATTTAGTAGTTAGCCTAACACAAAGGATAGCACAGTCTAAATAAATGTTACATTCATATCTAATAATGAAATCATACAGTAAATGTAACACTTTACTTGATGGGGGAGAAGGGTGATTTTGAGGTTGATAAAATCGAGCTTCTCTTCAAGTGTTATATCCTTTCTTTTACGATCATCACCGGGAATTCTATCACCAGAACGCTTCTTGTTGATATTCTTCTTTACTATATTCACAGTTAATACAGTGGGGTATGCTATAACGAACAGATCCTACTACGAATATTCCTATAACGAACAGTTTTACCTATAAAATTGAGAATGCTTATAACGAACGAAACTCCTACAACGAACATTATTTAATTTTTTTTTTTTCTAATTTATTGTTTTTTTATGACAAATATTAATGATATTCCTTATTTCAGGGGTTTAGATGCATATTTATGCACTTTTTTACAATTTTTACAATTTTATATTATATTTTTCAGTGTTAAGTGGTTGTATTTGGGGGCCTGGAACGGATTAATCCTATAACGAACGAATGCTATAACGAACAAGGTTCTAGAACCAATTAGATTCATTATAGCATACCCCACTGTACCACAAAATTGGAGAAATAGTAAGCAAAAATCGTGTTATAGCAAACAAGAGTTCGCGTTATACAAATATCGTTCCTAATTCATAAATCGCGTTAGAGCAAATTCGTGTTATCAAAACACGCGTTATAACAGAACTCACTGTAGTGTACGTTGGATCGCCCTTTGATAATCTTCGAAAGAGTTTCCTACTATCAGCCAATCGTCTAGATAGGCAAAATTTCTTATGCCCTCCTTCGCAAGGATCTCCTTGGGGGTGTTCGCCAGTTTTGTAAACACTTTTGGCGCAATTATTATGCCGAATGGCATCACTGTTAATTGATAACTTACATCCCCCACTGCAAACACTAGAAATTTTCTGTACCTGGGAGCAACAGGTATGTGATAATAGGCATCTTCGAGATCCACTTTTGAGATCCAAGCATTGGGTGCAAGTAGATGCTTCAGATGATCGTAAGTGAGCATCTTGAATTTTTGCTCAATCTCACAATGCGACGCTTAGCTTTTAGCCTAGGTATGTTAATGCCTAGCAATAACTCACCAGCCAACATACAGGCAATTAAAACATCTAATAATTACTTAATATGTAATATTTAGAGGACACGTCGCTACCTGGCATTTAATTGCAATTGTCGAAACCCCCTCCTTCACCCCCCATCGCACGCACTGCCACCTTCATCTCTTGCCTGGCGATTACAGCTATAAGTAAACACAATGCAGAGCTCCGCGAATTTGTGTTATAATTACTGAGATACTAAGCTCCACAAGGATTTTATATATGGTATTTGTACTTATTAGCACATTGATGAAGTACAGTGAGTTCTGCTATAACGCGTGTTTTGACAACGCGAATTGGCTCTAACGCGATTTATGAATAGAGGAACGATATTTGTATAACGCGAACGCTTGTTTGCTGTAACGCGATTTTTGCTTACTATTTCTCCAATTTTGTGGTATTAACTGTGAATATGGAAAAGAAGAATACAGTGGTACCCCACTTAACGCGGTCAATTGAACCCAGAGGGTCCCGCGTTAAGTGAAAACCGCGTTAAGTGAATAACAGAACATATGGGATTAATTCCAATAGAACCCAGCCCGACCCCCAAACTCCACTTTTTGACGACAAATAACTATGTTGTAGTAAAAATTCTATCTTAACTTTATGGTGGCATGAAAAACAAGTAATATAGAAGAGGTTAGGTTAGGAAAGATAAAGGTTAACATAGGAAAAATAAAGAATAGGTTAAAAAACGAAAAGTTTTAAGGAACACTCACGGTAGTAGAAGAGATGGGTCGGCATATGGGGATGGAGGCTGGTTCCGAGGCAGAGGGCAGATTACTGCCCCTCAGGTGAATCACCATTACTAGGTGAATCACCATTACTAGGTGAATCAATATCACTGTCACTTACAGTTGTCAGGGCTTCCCTGACAAATCCCTCAAAATCAACTTCACTCTCACTATCACTGGCTTGGACTGGCTGTGGTGGGTTGCGTCGTCTCTCCTCCCTCCCTCCCTCCCCGGGGTAGTCACGTCATAATACTTTAAGCCAATTACAGCTAGCAGCAGAGGGGGGTAGGGCTGCATGGCCAATCACAGTCCGAGACGTCATATGACGTCAGTGATAACGCAACAAAGGCACACACTGCGCAACCTTACCGCGCCGCTTGCCCAAGCGGAGGGAGGAGGAGGGAGAGGCAGGCAGGCAGGCAGGAGGGCGGGCGGGCGGGTGGCGCGTGGTCAAAATCTAAAAATAGCATCCGAGCCGGACACTCACCGCGTATATGTGGAAAAATTCCGCGCTAAGTGAAAGTTCAGCTTTGGCAAGGCACCGCGTATATGCGAAAACGCGTTAAGTGAAAGCGCGTTAAGCGGGGTCCCACTGTATCTCCAAGAAGCGTTTTGGTGATCGCATTCCCAGTGATGATCGTAAAAGAAAGGCTATAACCCTTGAAGAGAAGCTCGATGTTATCTACCTCAAAATCACCCTTCTCCCCCATCAAGTTATATTCATATTTTTTCAAGGTAAAGTGTTTCATTTACTGTATGATTTCATTATTAGATATGAATGTAACATTTATTTAGACTGTGCTATTTTGTGTTAGGCTAACTACTAAATTTTTTTCGATTTCGAGTAATCTGCACCTTTGTTATTTCTATTACGCGAATTTCTATAACACGATGTTTTACAAGAACACAACTATCGCGTTATAGCAGAACTGACTGTAGAGTGACTTTTCTTTTGTTATGTCTCTCAATTATTGTAATTGGGACAATTTCTTATACGATCTCTGGTCAGTCATGGCGACACCAACACGTCTTCTCTGTGAAGTCTTTTAGATCAATGTGACTAACCCTTGCTTTTAAGTCACTCAGTGAATGTCGCTGCGCCCTCCCGGGCTCGTCTTCACTGAAAGAGAATATGTGAATATATATATTTATATATATTATATATGTAGACTGTTTACAGTTTTCTTTGTCCCAATTATTCACGTGCCATGACTGTCTCTCTTTCTATTCTTATGTTCGTTCACAAAAAACCTTTGGGCTTCCGCCCTTGGTTTTCTTATATTATAATTAAAATTGCTCTCAGCATAAAGACCAGATTTGAGTTTTTCTCTTCATAACTTTATTTTTGATGTCCTCAGTAGCGGGTTCAGTCTTTCCAGGCGAACTTTAGCGAAGCTGCTAGACTTAGCGTTCCTTCCGGAATGTTGACCTTCCGGTCTTCCTAGCAATTTAGAGTTATGTTGAAATAGACTTTACATCCTTATATGGGTGATATGAGAACAATTCAGGGTGGAATTCTCAACCCAATAAGTATGGCTAGAGTAATAGTGAACGCTGTTGCCAATAAAGCGCTATGTTAGTGGCTCAGCACTGTCAACCCTGCCGGGTGATAGTGCGCACCTTAGAATTTTCCCTTAAGTGTTTACTTGGGGGATAATGTCTGTGCCCCTGATTGGCAACAAATAGAGATCTTGATGTTCCTTCTAAATAAAATGTTCTAAATGAAACTATTTTATGTAAAAAAAAATAAAAATATTTTCATTGAGCTAAGGGATACTTGAGATAAGAGTCGGGAGAGAGATACGTCATGGTGAGTTAATTGTTTATAATGGTCAAATGAGTGACTTATATAACAATAAGAGATCTTAATGGATTAAATTACTTATAATATGATAATTTTGAGGCATAATGATTAAATTTGGGAGAAAATGTTTTCTCCCTTATATTGTTATGATATAATGTGACTCATGGTGTTCTCCTAGATAGTATTGAGTGATGAACTATGAGAACTAGAAAGTTCAGCTCATACACTACATAAAAGGAATTGATAGTATTGAGTGATGAGCTACAAGAACTAGAAAGTTCAGCTCATACAATTCATACAAGGAGTTGATAGTATTGAGTGATGAGCTACAAGAACCAGAAAGTTCAGCTCATACAATTCATACAAGGAGTTGATAGTATTGAGTGATGAGCTACAAGAACTAGAAAGTTCAGCTCATACAATTCATACAAGGAGTTGATAGTATTGAGTGATGAGCTACAAGAACTAGAAAAGTTCATACAATTCATACAAGGAGTATTGAGTGATGAGCTACAAGAATGTTCAGCTGACAAGGAGTTGATAGTATTGAGTGATGAGCTACAAGAACTAGAAAGTTCAGCTCATACACTACATACAAGGAGTTGATAGTATTGAGTGATGAGCTACAAGAACTAGAAAGTTCAGCTCATACAATACATACAAGGAGTTGATAGTATTGAGTGATGAGCTACAAGAACTAGAAAGTTCAGCTCATACACTACATACAAGGAGTTGATAGTATTGAGTGATGAGCTACAAGAACTAGAAAGTTCAGCTCATACACTACATACAAGGAGTTGATAGTATTGAGTGATGAGCTACAAGAACTAGAAAGTTCAGCTCATACAACACCAATTGATAGTATTGAGTGATGAGCTACAAGAACTAGAAAGTTCAGCTCATACAATTCATACAAGGAGTTGATAGTATTGAGTGATGAGCTATTCAGCTCATACAATTCATACAAGGAGTTGATAGTATTGATGAGCTCATGAGCTCACAATACAAGGAGTTGATAGTATTGACACAAGAACTAGAAAGTTCACACAGTGATGAGCTACAAGAACTAGAAAGTTCAGCTCATACAATTCATACAAGGAGTTGATAGTATTGAGTGATGAGCTACAAGAACTAGAAAGTTCAGCTCATACAATTCATACAAGGAGTTGATAGTATTGAGTGATGAGCTACAAGAACTAGAAAGTTCAGCTCATACAATTCATACAAGGAGTTGATAGAATTGAGTGATGAGCTACAAGGACTAGAAAGTTCAGCTCATACACTACATACAAGGGATTGTCTGTCAGTAGAGAAATTGAATTCAGTAGTAGTAGTTTCACCTAAGACCCAAGGGGGCCATACTACATGTAATTATAAAAAATGTAGAGCCACTTGGATTACTATGATAGATCTTCATGTGGCTTGCATAATTCATGGCAGCTGTCTCAAATAACCTAATTTCACAAATGGATTGTTCAGTTTGTTATGATCAAATTTTTCAATTTCATCAAGCTACAGGTGAGAAGAAAGAATTTTTGCAGGTCCAAAATCAAAATAGGTGGAATAAGGCCTTGAAAAGTAAATTTTTATATGTTAAACAATGGAAAGATCCCCAGTTGGCAGAAAATTTAGGTTTATTGGTGTTAAGTAAGAGACTTAATCCCAAATTAGACAAGCCTGCTTCTGCTATAAAAAAAAGCACTTTCCAGACAATAGGGCAGTAGGAATTCTACAAAAACCTCTATCTACTCAGTCTGATTTCAGTGGATTCCAGGATCAGGACGATAGGCTGGTTCTAATCAGCTTCTTGAGCAGGAAGAACCTGTTGAGACTGACTTCATCCTATCCACATTTTGGCAACCACTTCCACCTGGGGCAAGAGTGTTGGCTGCTATGAGTGGAAACAGGCTGCTGTCAACTGCCACGCAGCTGATGGATAACATTGAGTGTAAGGATAATCCAAAGAGGTCTTGGATAACATTAGTAAGATCTAAGTCTTCTTTGTTTTCTACAACATCTGATTCTGTGGATTCCTTATTCAAGTTATTTTACAAAAATGTTTCTAAACTTCCTGATTCTCAGCACTTACAAAGAGACAGGAAGGACAAGCAATTGTGGGTCATCATTCATTATTTTTGGTAGGTGGTACAGGTTGTACCTCTCTAGTCCGGCAACCTCGGGACCTGACCGGTGCCGGACCATGGAAATTCACCCTTTTCCTGGATAGAAAGTGACTTGTGCTTAAGCCTGGAAGCACTAGCACCACTTTCTCTGCATCATGGTCTCTTTGAAGACATATTGAAGGGTTAAATGTCGTATAGTAGCTTCTCAAATTTCGCGAGTTTTTAATTCTTAACGTATTTTATTGGAACACAAAAAATAAATAAATAAAAATTTTGACGGCGGAAACTTGAATTTCGACGGGTTTGAACGGCCCGCCAACGTGCAGACGAAATGCATAATCGTGTAAACAGCGTCATTTCTCTTATGTACAAAAGATTCATTATTGTTTATTACTGAATGTCTTTTTTATTGAATTAATGTTTATGTGTGCAAAATGAGCAATACAATTCATTAATAATACGTAGAATATTAAAACACACGAGGAAATGACACAGCATTGTATTCGTTGATTACAAAACCAGTGACTGACTGGTTCTACATATAAAACGGAAGAAAATAAGACCTTGGTTGTAGCTGTAGTAAAATTAATATGGTTGTTTTAAGTAATGTTATTTACTGTTAATAAATGGAACAATAGAAGTAGCTAACGATAATGGTAAAGGAAAAAGAGAGATCGCATATGTAAGTGCGCATGCGCACACGTGAAAACATATCATCATTACTTTACATAAGAATATGAAAGCAACACTTATTTACTGTTCATATATATTTTAATTAATGTTTCTGAATTTGTTTTTATTGAATTAATGTACGTGTGTGCAAAATTAACAATACAATTTATTAATAATACGTGGAATATTAGAGGAGACGAGACGGCTGCCGGCATTGTTTATGTTAAAGCTTACGAAACCAGTGCTGATTGGTTCTACATATAAAACTGAAGAAAATAAGACCCTGAGTTTAGCTGTAGTAAAATTAATGTAAAAAATGAATATGGTTGCTTGAAGTACCTGTAATGTTATTTAATGTTAATAAATGGAACAATATAAGTAGCTAACCATTAATGGTAAAAAAAAAAGTGAGACTGCTCGTATGTAAGTGTGCACATGTGAAAATATATCGTCATTACTCTACATAAGAATATGAAAGCAACACTTATTTACTGCTCATATATATTGAAGGGTTAAATGTTGTACTCTGTATAGACAAGCAGAGAGAGAGAGAGAGAGCAGCCGAACTGCCGGATGTAAACAAACCTTAATTTCCCGCGGCTTTTTTTTTTAAGGGGATTAGCCCACCCGGGCATAGGTCACTGACCCACATTGGGGCCTGAGGGGCAAAAATTTAATACTCCTGTAATAATAATAATAATTCAGATAAGTAAAAAAAAAAAAAAAAAAAAAAAAAAAAAAAAAAAAAAAAAAAAAAAAAAAAAAAAACTGCCTATCTACCTATTGGACAAACTAAAATCGTTCCGGACCACGGGAGTTTCCGGACCACAGAATGCCAGACTAGAGAGGTACAACCTGTACTACACTTTCTTGGCCTGATATTTGCCCAAAGATGATCTCTGAAATAGACGAAGTCTGGCTAATGTATTGAAAGACTAAACATTAATTCCCACAATTATGATGTGTCAGTTTTAACTAAGTTTGTGCTGGACTATGAAGAAAATTCCGAACTGGACAAATGTTTCACTGCTGCTTTACAAGGGATCCTATATTCCCTGTACAACTCATTTTTGATATGTTGTTGAAAGCCCTAACACTAAGTCCAGCTAAGGGAGTAAGCCATAAATAATGCTTCAAGTGGTAGTGCTTATTTATTGCTACGTTCCTCCCCTCTTTCTCCTGCCTTGTTTGATGAACAATCATTGGTTAAATATAGATCTGCTGTTGAGCAAGCTATTAATATTAGTGTTCCCGGGAGTCCTCAGACCTTTTGGAAATCTGAAAGAGGAAGGCTTTACAGGGGAACAGGACCAGCTGCTCAGTTCAGTTATCAACCTAGAGAAAACTTGGGAGGAGGAAATAATCAAAGATGTAATGGGGTGACCGTTTGTTCAGAAGCGGAAGGAGACCTTATTTCACCACATCAGCATCCAGTCCCTTCCAATGAAGCCAGACAGCTGGGTCGTCTAGGGGGTTGGGAAAAAAGATGGACTACTTCCATATAAGCTTACAAGACAATAAAAGGGGGCCTCCCATGGACTTGGTTGAGGCTCCCTCCCCTAACGTTTAACAACAACAACAACAACAACAACAACAACAACAACAACAACAACAACCCCTTACTTACAGAATTTGTAATTCAACTATTAAACAGAGGTATCATAGAACTGTTACAGTCAGATATATGTCTCATGTCTCGCCTAGACCCAGTCCCCTAGAAAGGCAACGAGAAATTAAGATGGATTTTGGATCTTTCAGTCCTGAACAAATTAAAAAAAAAAGTTTCAGAATACTCACTTATGTTCATCTGAGACATCTACTTCCGCCCAATGCTTGGATCTCAAAGTGGATCTCGAAGATGCCTATTATCACGTTCCTGTTGCTCCCAGGTACTGAAAGTTTCTAGTGTTCAAAGTGAGGGATGTAAGTTATCAATTCACAGTGATGCCATTCGCCCTGACGACTGCGCCAAAAGTCTTTACAAAACTGGCGAATATTCCCAGAAAGATCCTTGCAAAGGAGGGCATAGGAACCTTTGCTTATCTAGACGATTGGCTGATAATGGGAAACTCTTTCAAAGATTGTCAAAGGGCGACCCAACGTACACAAGTACTATTTCAAAACCTTGGTTTAAAGATAAACCAGGTCAAATGAAATTTAATACCATGTCAAAAGTTGGATTGGTTAGGTCTCCAGTGGGATATAAATCAGCAGTCAGTCAGTTTACCAGAAACAAAAGTAACAGATTTGATAAACAAAGTAGAAGCCTTTTGTGTAAAGCAAGAGGTTTCTTGGCACTTCTGGGTCTGCTGAATTTTGCCACAATAGTGGTTCCATTGGGAAAGTTAAGGAAAAAGCAACTATCTCATCTGGGCTCGAACTTGCTCCACAGAAGCAGAAATAATGCTTCTTCTCTCCCTATTTACATAAAGAATTATCTGTTATGGTGGATAAAATTGGACAATCTAATCGGTTCCTCTCCCTGGATTCCGACTCAAAAAGGTCTGGTTGTTTGTATGGATGCGTCCGAAATAGGGTGGGGATACCATTCCTCAATAGGGGAATTTAGTCAAGGGAAGTGGAGCAACTTCCTTTGGGACAAACACATAAATGTAAAAGAATTAGCAGTGGTCCTATTCTTTTGTTGGCAAACTCAAATTTACAGAATATAACGATCCTTTTTGCTATAAAAATAAATAAAAAGGCAGTGTTTTCTTTCAATCATCAAGGCTCACCCAGGTCTTCGCCCATTCTACAACTGTCAGAAAAAATCTTCAGTGTTTGTGTAACACAAACACTTTACCTCAAAGCAACTTATATACTGGGAGTACAAAACAATTGGGCAGATGCACTGTCCCGTCTCCGGCCAGTATCGACAGAAGCAGAATGGTCCCTAAGGGTATCAAAGTTCAAGAGTCCCTAAAAATCGCAAGATGCAACTTGATGCATCTCTGTAGAGGTAGAATCTTTTAGGAAATGCACTATTCTTAGATTGGAACCTTTGGAATTCAATCTAGCTGTTCCCACCTGTTAAAATATTGCCCAAAGTGGTTCACAAACTCAGATCCTTCCAAGGCAAGGTCCTCATAATGGCACTATATTGGATCATACAACCTTGGTGCCTGGATCTGTTGGACTGGTGCCAGAATCCGCTACAATTGCAACAAGGATGTCTTTAACAGGAACTACTTTCTCAGTTTGAGATATCCTTGACACTTCACGCTTGGAGTTACTCAAAAGGAGTTTAAATAGGTTGTTGGGTAATCCCGATATAGCTAACAAAGTATTAGCATGTCATAAACCTAAAACTTCTATGCAAAATGAGAAAGCTTGGAATCTTTTTCAACAATTTATCAAGTTAACAACTCCAGAATCATTGTCCGAAACAGTTGTGTTACTTTGAACCCAAGGATTTATCAAATGCTAAGATCGTCCTTTTTCATTCAGAGACCCCCTCGGCCTAAGAGAATCCCACCTTGGTCTCTGTAAAAAGTAATTAAATTTCTTATGGGGCCTAATTACAATATAAATCTGAACAGGGGTAAATTACTACAGAAGGCAGCCTTCCTTCTAGCATTAGCAACAGGTATGTGAATAAGTGAACTGATTTCAATTTCCAATAATCCATCATTATTGGTATTTTCTAGGTAGAATGTTACTCTTTTTCCTACGAAGATCCTAAAAAAAAATGAAAGGGAAGATTTCCAAGCTCAACCTATTAGGATAAAATGCCTAATGGATGAGACAAGGGTTCCTCATATATTGTGCCCAGTTTAAAATCTTCAAGGATAGTTATCCACATTCCCTAATCGAGGCCCCTATGTTTTTCATCCAGGGATGGTAAGAAATTGTCTTTTAGTCAAATGACAAAATCTTTATCTCAATTAGTGAATCAAGCAAACTCTGGCAAGAAATTTTTGGCACATAACACTAGGAAATACGCAGGGTCTGTGGCCTTTCTGCGGCATATGAGTCTCAGTTAGATCAAGGAAATGGGCTTTAAGAGATCTTCTTCATTACCATAATAAAGTGAGTATCCTAATTGAGATATGTAAATTAACATTTTACCTTCCGGTAAATGTTCCTAATACTGTATTTGAAAATATTCCAAACGGTTTATAATCATAATCTGGACCTAAGTTAGCGGAGCCTTGTATGCAAGTCACCTCCCTCTCCACCTCCTGCTCGGGTATTCAAAGCTAAGCGTCACACTCTGAGATTGAACAAAAAGCCGTTTATTTCTAAAAACCAATGTTTGTGATATGATCCAGAATGCGACGCTGATAACCCACCCATTTCCACCCCTCAAGAGTTAACTTTTATTTACTGCTTGCTCTAAGGCAAGAGATGAAGGTGGCAGTGCGTGCGATGGGGGGTGAAGGAGGGGGTTTCGACAATTGCAATTAAATGCCAGGTAGCGGCGTGTCCTCTAAATATTACATATTAAGTAATTATTAGATGTTTTAATTGCCTGTATGTTGGCTGGTGAGTTATTGCTAGGCATTAACATACCTAGGCTAAAAGCTAAGCGTCACATTCTGGATCATTTCAAAAAAACTGTTTTTTAGAAAAAACGGCTTTTTTTTATTGTATTTTTTTTTAATGAACTCGTTCAAGAAGAAAAGATATAAAATCCACCTCAATTTTTCACAGCCTTTCTTGGGGACTGGGAACAGGCGAGACAGGAAACACTTCTCTGGCTGCAACAATTCTATCACACCTCTGTTTAACAGTTGAATTACAAATTCTGTGAGTAAGGGAGTTGGTTTCAGACCCCTTTTTGATAACACTAGCAGAGGGAGCCTCAACCAAGTCCATTTGAGGCCCCCTTTGATTGTCTTGTAAGCCCATATGGAAGAAGTCCACCTGTTTTCCCAACCCCCTAGACGACCCAGCTGTCTGGCTTCATTGGAAGGGAGTGGACACTGATGTGTTGGAATAAGGTCTCCTTCCACTTCTGAACAAACTGCCACCCCTTCTATGTCTTGAATTGTTATCCCCTCTAAAGTTTCTCCAGGTTGATAACTTAACCTAGCAGCTGGTCCTGTTCCCGTTAGACCTCCTTCTTAAATTTCATGGAAAGCACTGTGGCCATCAGTAGTCCATGATTTTAAGGGATTTCAGGATGACACAGAGTTGGACCAGGAGATTGTGTCCATTGGTCAGTCATTGGGCCTTGAAGTGGAGGAGGATGATGTCGAAGAGCTTGTGATGTCTCATGAGGAGGAACTTACTCCTGATGACTTGAAGCAACTGGATGAGATGTTAGAGGCTGACAGTGGTGAGGAGGAAATTGAAAGTGATGACCATATGTCAGCTAAAGAGTTGAAAGATGTGATTTACCACTGGGAGAAGTTCAGGGAACTGGCTTCAAAGCACCCAGATGTGGAAAAACCTGAACTAACTTTGTGTCATGTTGAGGACTCAGTGGTCTCCTTCTTTAAACATAAGTTAATGGTGAGGAAGAGAGATGCCCCACAGACCACAATTGACAATTTCTTCAGTAAAAGGCAGAGGGAACAAGATGCTATCCCTCTGCCTTCCACTTCAAGAAGGAGAGAGGATGTTCATGGTGGAGAATGTCAGTCAGAGGTTCCTGACATTTTCATGGAAGGTGACTCGCCTTCCAAGAAGCAGTAAAATGCTTCTCCTCCACCTCCACTTCCTTCTCTTCTCCCTTCTCCACCTCCCACTTCAAATTCACATCAGCATCATCATCCAGGAGCCTTCTACATACACACCTCAAGGTAAGTGTCCATTTCCAAAATTTTTGTTGAATTTAGGCAATTTTCGGTGAGCTGGAACCAATTACCCAAAAACCCATTGAAACAATGGTTTCGGTTAACGAGATTTTTGGTTAACGAGCAACCTGCTGGAACGGATTGTGCTCGTTAACCGAGGGACCACTGCATATATATATATATATATATATATATATATATATATATACATATATACACACAGCTACTCCTCAACTTACAACATACTCGACTGACGACCACCCACACTTACGGCCTGCCTCATTAGGTACGACCACCCGCACATACGACAGCCGCAGTCGGTACCAAAATTTTTTTAAATGACGCGTGAATTTTCTAGACCGAAACGTTTCTGTCCCGTAGGTGAGCGTCGCGTGGGATGGGTCGCGCCGCCTCGTGGCTACAGCACCCACACCGTGGAGCGCTTAGTTGGTGTTTACTTGTTGTTATCGATAGTGATCTCGCTGTGTACTGACATTATTTTCCTATCTAATTCACTTTAAAATGACTGGCAAGCGTAGAAGTGAGAGTGCTGGTGGTGCTCAGAAGAAAAGGAGGCAGTCAATTACTTTTGAGACGAAAATAAAGATAATAATGCAGTATGAAAATGGAAAAACAGTAGCAACCATTTCACACGACCTAGGCTTCTCGCACTCGAGAATATCTACTATTTTGAAGGACAAGAAACGTATTCTTGAGGTAGTGAAAGGATCAACACCTATAAAGGGAACTATAATAATGAAGAAAAGACAAGGTCCTATTCATGAGATGGAAAAATTAGTTGTGATATGGATGGAAGATCAGATACAAAAGCGTGTACCTTTAAGCCTTCTAACCCTACAGGCTAAGGCAAGAAGCCTTTTCGAAAGCCTGAAAGAGTAGGCAGGAGATGTGAGCGACCAAACCTTCACAGCAAGTCATTGGTGGTTCCAAGGATTTAAGAACTGCTACAGTTTGCATCGTGTAAAGGCGAGTGGAGAGGCAGCAAGTGCTGATGTTGGTGCTGCCGAAGCTTTTAAGGAGGAGCTAGGTCGTGTCATCGTGGAGGGAAATTATTTGCCTGAGCAAATATTTAATGTGGATGAAACTGGCTTATTATGGATTCGCATGCAAAAACGGACATACATCCACAAAGAGGCGAAAACAATGCCGGGATTCAAGGCATTCAAGGACCGAATCACACTTGTGTTGGGAGGGAATGTAGCTGGTTTCAAGATAAAGCCCTTCATGATATATCATTCAGAGAACCCAAGGGCTTTTAAACATGTTAGCAAGCACACACTGCCAGTGTTTTATCGCAGTAACAAGATAGCATAGATGACCCTCGTAGTGTTTAATGATTGGCTTATGACTCGTTTCATTCCACGAGCCAAGAAGTATTGTCTGCAACAAGGGATTCCATTCAAGATTTTGTTAATTTTGGATAATGCTCCGGGACACCCACCACACCTGGACGACATGCACCCTGATGTTAAGGTAGTCTACATTCCACCTAACACTACCTCTATCATCCAACCCATGGATCAACGTGCTATTGCTGCTTTTAACGCGAATTATTTACGTACGAACTTCACTCAAGCTGTTGCTGCTACTGAAGGTAAGAAAACGCTCAGAGAGTTTTGGAAGGACTACAACATTTTGAAATGTATAAAGAACATTAGTGCAGCATGGGATGAGGTTATATATACAGTAATCCCTCGGTTAACGAGAGCCTCGGTTAATGAATTGCCTTCCATTAGATTCTTCACTTCGGTTAACGAATTCCTTACGAATTTTTCCCAACATGTTTTCACCTGCATTTGCCTGCTCACCAGCTGTAGTATTAGTCCGCCAATACAGTAACCGGTTTTAGGGCTTAAATTCCTTACCATTTTAGTAAATATCAAGAAGGTTGTACTATTCAATAATATTAATAGTTTTATATAAAATCTTTTTGTCATTTTAACAATTATTGAACATAATTCAAGTACAGGAAACTAGTTTTTTGCACCCCAAACAGCCACTCAACACACCAAGCTTGGTGTCAGTTTGTTTACTGGTTCAGAGGAAGGAACATCTTGTTTGAGACTCTTCAACATAAATGCTTTTTTCTGTGTTTCCAGTCAAATTATTGGTCATTTTGAAATATATTTTACATATTAATAATATACAGTTGGTCCTCATATTACGCGGTCCCGCATTCCGCGTTTCACCGTTAACGCGGTGCCTTGCCAGAACCTAACATTCTTACAATCCGCGGTCGCGAACGCCATTACGCGGAGAGTGTCCGGCGCGACGCTATTTTTAGATTTTCCCCTCGCGCCACCCGCCCCCCCGCCTGCCCGCCTGCCTGCCTCTCCCTCCTCCTCCCTCCGCTTGGGCAAGCGGCGCGGTAAGGTTGCGCAGTGTGTCTTTGTTGCGTTATCACTGACGTCATATGACGTATCAGACCTGTGATTGGCCAGGCATCCCTACCCTCCTCTGCTGCTAGCTGTAATTGGCTTAAAGTATTATGACGTGTCCACCCAGGGGGAGGGAGGGAGGGAGGGAGGGAGGAAAGACGACGCTTGACCTAGCCGCGGCAGTTTCATCCCTCAAGGCCACTCCGTGTAAACGCGCATCCATTGTTCCGTAAAATGGCTTCCGCCGGACCACCACCCCCAGAGAAAAACCTTTCCTTACCTGGACCCAGCGGCACTAAACCAAAGAAGACACGACGTTCCTTAAGCTACGAGGTGAAGTATACCATCATCCAAGAGTTGGAGAAAGGAACAAGGCAGGTTGATTTGGCGCGCCAGCATGGCGTGAACGAATCTACGATCCGGACTATAAAGAAGGATTCAGCCAAGATAAAGGAGCACATGAAGATCACAAAGTCTACAGGTGCTTCTATGATCAAGTATTTTCACAACCAGGTGCTTCTCAAGACAGAAAAATTACTTGTGAGGTACTTGGTGCGTCAGGCGCGACGGAACATGGCGGTCGACACGCGCTCTGTGAAGGACTACGCACGTGAACTGTACATGGCAGTGGCACGAAAGATGGGAATTACAGAGGCCAAACCCTTTAATGCTTCCTCTGGGTGGTTACAGAGGTTTAAGATCCGGAACAAGATCACCAATATAAACATTGGTGGTGAAGAAGCGAGTGCTGATCGTGCTGCGGCTCGGGAATTTCCTCCGTTTTTACGTGAGATTATGGAGGAAGGACAGTACAGTGACGACCAGGTGTTTAACATGGACGAATCTGGTCTTTTCTGGAGAAAACTACCTTCCAAGTCCTACATTGTGAAGAATGCCAGCAGGATTCGGGGCCGGAAAATGCAGAAGGAACGCATCACTGTCCTGTTTACCACCAATGCCTCCGGTACCTGTAAGCTCAAGTTATCGGTGATCCACACAGCCCGCAAGCCACACGCCTACAAGAGCATGGACATGACCAAGCTAAATGTCCACTGGCTGACAGCACTTAAGGCATGGATGTTCTCTACACTATCCCTCTCCTGGTTTGATGACTGTTTTGTTCCCGATGTAAAGAAATTCTGTGAGCAACAAAATGTCCCATTTCATATTTAGTTGCTGCTGGACAACGCACCAGGACACTCGCCCCTACTGTTAGATCGTCACCCCAACGTAAAAGTGGTCTTCCTTCCTCCCAACACTACGTCTTTAATCCAGCCCATGGACCAGGAGTTGATTTGCAATGTGAAAGCTGCATTCTCAACAACAAAATTCCAGCTCCTGAACGACTACACCAACACCAGGGAAGAGTTGCGTGACCTAAGTGACACCACCACCGATAGCAAGAGCGACGAAGATGAGGAACAACGGTTAGAACAGCAAAAAATACTCTTCAAACAATTCTGGAGAGTATTTAACATCAAGAAAGCTGTGGACATCTTGGTGGAGTCATGGGATCAGCTGTCTATTGCTACAATTCGTCACGCATGGAGACATGTGTTGCATGGAATACCAGGTGAGAGGAGGAGTCAATCTGTGACTGGTGAGGTTCAGACTGTTGCAGTAGCAGTGGACCTTGCCAGAGAAGCTGCGCAGACTGTTACAGTTCCAGGCTTCTCCGAGACTACCGACGACGACATCCTGGAGGTGATCAGAAATCCTGAAGTGACTGCCGACGAGATGTTGGAAGAAGAACACGCCAGTGAAGAGGAGGAAGAAGGTGCGGCAGTCTCCGAAGAACACAATTTAAGTCATAGTGATATTAAGGGTGCCATGGAGTGTGCAGAGAAGATGAAGTCCTTCCTTTCCCGCGACAATGACGATGACCGCTATGAAGTCTTCCATAACCGGCTGGTGCAGGCTATGGAGCCGTACATCAAGGTGTATCACGACAACATCAACGCCAGCCGTCAGCAAAGCATAACAGATTTCTTCACCCGCAACCCACCACAGCCAGCCCAAGCCAGTGATAGTGACAGTGAAGTTGACTTTGAGGGATTTGTCAGGGAAGCCCTGACAACTGTGACAGTGATGATGATTCACCTAGTAATGGTGATTCACCTGAGGGCCAGTAATCTGCCCTCTGCCTCGGAACCAGCCTCCATCCCCGTATGCCGACCCATCTCTTCTACTACCGTAAGTGTTCCACCTAACTTTTAGTTTCTCTAAGGTAACCTTCATTTTTCCTATGTTAACCTTTATCTTTCCTAACCTAACCTCTTCTATATTACTTGTTTTTTCATACCATCATAAAGTTAGGATAAAATTTTTACTGCAACATAGTTATTTGTCGTCAAAAAGTGGAGTTTGGGGATCGGCCTGGACTCCATTTCAATTAATCCCATATGTTATGTTGTTCACTTTACGCGTTCCTCACTTTCCGCGGGACCCTCTGGGTTACATTAACCGCGTAATATGAGGACCAACTGTATAGCGCAGTGCAGTGTTGATTTAAAGAGAATTATCTTGAATTACACCTAGTGAACTTAAAATTTTATGGGTGAAATGATGGCATGAAGCATGGGGTGACTTCTCTTCCACCCCAATGCCTTCTCTTCTCCCTTCTCCTCCACCACCATTCTAATTCCCATCATTATCATCATCAACCAGGAGCCTTCTACATGCACACCTCAAAGTAAGTGCACTTTACTGCATTTATTTTTAGTTTGTATGTAATTTTCGGTGAGCTGGAACCGATTACCTAAATCCAATTGAAACAATGGTTACGGTTAACGAAATTTTCGGTTAACGAACGACCTTCTGGAACGAATTGTGTTCGTTAACCAAGGGACCACTGTAATAATAATAATAATAATAATAATAATAATAATAATAATAATAATAATAATAATAATAATAATAATAAAAATAATAATATAATAATAACAATAATAACAATAATAAAGAACCATAGAGAAATACAAAATGAAAAAAGATCAAAAGTGAGAAACAATACAGTAAACCACCGCTTTACGCGGTTTCACTTTACGCATTTCCACGTTTATGCGGTACCCTGCCGAACACGGAATGCTCACTTTACGCGGTGTGTGTACCCTTTTATGCAGAGAGCGGCTGTCGGTCCTCTCGCGCCGCGCCATTTTTGGATCCAAACCTCCCGCCATCCCGCCATTTTGGGTAAGCGGCGCGAGTAGGTTGCGCAGTGTATGTCTTTGTTGCGTTATCGGTGACGTCATATGACGTATCGGACTGTGATTGGGCCAAGCATCCTTACCTCCCTCCCCCGCTAGCTGTGATTGGTTTAATGTACTATGACGTGCCCCGCCGCGGGAGCATTCAAGCCCCTTGACCTACCCGCGTCAGTTACACCCCTCCCGGCTACACCGTGTATATCGGTATCCATTGTTCCATAAGAATGGCTTCCACCGGACCACCGGACCACCACCACCACCACAAAGAAACCTTGCATTACCTGGACCCAGCCGCCCTAAGTCAAAGAAGATACGACGTTCCTTAAGCTACGAAATTAAATACAAGATCATCCAAGAGTTGGAGAAAGGAACAAGACAGGTTGATCTCGCGCGCCAGCATGGTGTTAACGAGTCTACGATCAGGACAATCAAGAAGGATGCACCCAAGATAAAGGAGCACATGAACATCACAAAGTCTACAGGTGCTTCGATGATCAAGTATTGCCACAACCAGGTGCTTCTCAAGAAGGAGAAATTACTTGTGAGCTACTTGATTCGTCAGGCGCGATGGAACATGGCGGTGGACACGCGCTCAGTTAAGGAGTACACACGTGAACTCTATGCTGCAGTGTCACGTAAGATGGGAATTGCAGAGCCCAAACCCTTTAATGCTTCCTCTGGGTGGTTGCAGAGATTTAAGAAGACGAAAAAGATCACCAACATTAACATTGGTGGTGAAGAAGCTAGTGCTGACCGTGTTGCGGCAAGGGAATTTCCTCCGTTTATACGTGACATTATGGAGGAAGGACAGTACACCGACGACCAGGTGTTTAACATGGACGAATCTGGTCTTTTATGGAAAAAGCTACCTTCCAAGACTTTCTTTGTGAAGAATGCCAGCAAGATTCGGGGCCGGAAGATGCAGAAGGAGCGCATCACCGTCCTGTTTTCCACCAATGCCTCCAGTACCTGTAAGCTCAAGTTATCGGTGATCCACACAGCACGCAAGCCGCATGCCTACAAGAGCATGGACATGACCAAGCTAAATGTCCACTGGCTGACCGCACGTAAGGCGTGGATGTTCTCTACTCTGTCCCTCTCCTGGTTTGATGACTGTTTCGTTCCTGACGTTAAGAAATTCTGTGAGCAACACAATGTTCCATTCAAGATTTTGTTGCTGCTGGACAACGCACCAGGACACTCGCCCCTACTGTTAGATCGCCACCCCAACGTAAAAGTGGTCTTCCTTCCTCCCAACACTACGTCATTAATACAGCCCATGGACCAAGAAGTGATCTGTAATGTGAAAGCTGCATTCTCTGCAAAGAAATTTAAGCTCCTGAACGACTACACCAACACCAAGGACGAGTTGCGTAACCTGGGTGACACCGATAGCAAGAGCGAAGACAACGAGGAACAACAGTTGGCAGAGCAAGAAGTACTTGTGAAACAATTTTGGAGAACATTCAACGTCAAGAAAGCTGTGGACTTCTTGGTGGAGGCATGGGATCAGCTGTCTGTAGCAACTGTTCGTCACGCATGGAGACATGAGTTGCAAGGTATTCCAGGTGGGAGGCAGAGTAAATCTGTGACTGGTGAGGTTCAGACTGTTGCAGTAGCAGTGGACCTTGCCAGAGAAGCTGCGCAGAGTGTTACAGCTGCAGGCTTCTCCGAGACCACCAACGACGACATCCTGGAGGTGATAAGGGATCCTGATGTGACTGCCAACAAGATGCTAGATGATGATGACATCAGTGAAGAGGCAGGTGGTGCATCATCCCAAGAAGAACGCAAGTTATCGCATAGTAATGTAAGGGGTGCCATCGAGTGTGTTGAGAAACTCAAGCTCCTCCTTTCCGACGACCCTGACGATAACCGGTATGAAATCATCACTACCCAGCTGTTTCAGACTATGGAGCCTTACATCAAGGTGTATCACGACAACATCAACACCAGCCGTCAGCAAAGCATTACCGAGTTCTTCGCCCGCAACCCACCACAGCCAGCCCAAGCCAGTGATAGTGACAGAGACAGAGACAGTGATGATGACTTTGAGGGATTTGTCAGGCAGGCACTAGTAAGTGTGGATGACATTGATGAAGACTTACCTAAGGGCCAGTAACCTATCCTCTGCCTCAGAACCAGCCTCCATTCCCGTACGCCGACCCATCTCTTCTACTAACGTAAGTGTTAACCCTAACCTTGTTTTTTTCTAACCTAACCTACAGTATATTATTCCCTTATTGATTGTTCCCGTCTATATTATGTGTGTGTGAATACCATCATAAAGTTAAGATGTTATTTTTACTAAAACGTACGTATTGTGCCGGGAAAAAGTGGAGTTTGGGGGTCGGCCCGGTCTCTATTTCAATTAATCCCATATGTTATGTTGTTCACTTTACGCGTTTCTCGCTTTATGCGGGCCGCCGTGGGTTCAATTGACCGCGTAAAGTGAGGGTTCACTGTATATATGTATGTTGTGTTGTCAATAGTAAGAGAAACAATTGAGACCCTGCAAATGTGTGTAAATGAGGCAGAAAGTCAGATGAGCAACCTGGGACTTGGTCACAATTTTTGCAATGCCATGTGGAAGCAGGGTCTACCATTAGACAATACATTATGCTTCCAATATCTTCCCAGGTGGTAGTGCCTCCTTGTTTGGTATCTCCCTAATACCTACTACCTTAGCCAGTTGCCAGGCACACCCCAGCATGATGAATAGTTCAGTGTATTGAGTCTAGCTTTAGTGGCTGAGGAGTACACCTCCCACCCATAATCCAGTTTGAGTCGAACTAGCATGTGGTGAAGGTGTAGCAGAGTCCCGTGGTCAGCACCCCATGACGTGTGCCCCAAGACTCTCAATAACTTAGGAGCACACTGGCAAGACTCTTTGAGGTAACAAATATGTAGCTGTCACATAAGCTGGTTGTTGAAGATAATGTCCCAGAAACGGGTCTCTGTGACACACCGCACACGACCACCATAGAGCTGTAGATCGCGGTCTGAGTGAACACCTCGAAGGCGGCTGATATGCATGGCAATAGTCGTCAAGGAAGAAAATCTGCTACCATGCTCTGTGGTTCAACGTGAAATGTTGTCTTGTGAAAGTTGCATGCAACGTTCAGCCAATGACATGAGGGAAGCTGCATACCAAATGGAGAACCCTAAGGTATCAGCCCATAAGTTAGGTGAGTAAGTCCATGAAACTCTTGGTCTACTGTACAGTATCACTTATAAAAGAAGGGTTAATACAAAGCATGTTGATAATGGAGAGATTTGCAGAAGAATCAACACTCTTAAGGAGCTACTCTAATGAATTAAGATAATTTAACAATAATAATTTTATATATCAAGATTTCCCACTACTGTACTGTATTTTGCAATAAAAAAATAGGGATAAATTTTACATGTAATAAACAGACACCATCAAATGCTTAATATTAACTCAATATTTAACTCTGTGAAAGAAAGCATAAAATGAATCAACTTACGATGAATTACAGTTCAGTGCCAAACGATGTGGTCGGCACGGGAGAGAGTAACGTGCAATGAGAGCAACATGTGGAAGAGTATATCTTTGAAGTTTTCCAGATTCCCTTCCAATAATTAGTACCCGTTCACTTGCAGTTATACAGCATACAGGGTCACTAGTAGCCTGAAATACAATTGGTATATTAAGATTCTTTTCAAATTATTTTTCAATTTCATGTATCTCTTTTCAAAAAGGAGGAACAATCCTGAAATCCCTCTTTCCGAGTAAAAGGCTTATCCTTCCTTTCCACATGTACTGTTGGCTTTGTATGAGGAGTACAAAAGCCACCTGGCATATGGGCAAAGAACCAGAAAAAGAAACAAGCAAAACTGGAACAACATTGAGGATTATAAAGTTTTCTCACTTTGCAAAGTTTATCTTGTATTTCTAAAATTCTATTCGTACAAGGGCAGTTTACTCATACAATAAAATCCCATCTTTATGAATTGGGGAGGAACCAAATTCATCTGTTTAAAAAGATTCTCCTTAATACCAGCACAGGACAAGGTAATCTAAGAGTTACAGTGAAATAAACAAAAACATGAATAACCATCGAAAATAAACATGTAGAATAGTGTGTTTCCTTTTGTATTCACACTAATCACGACAAAGTATTTAGTTGCAATATTTAAAAATGGCCAAGAAAAATCATGTTTAATCCTCTCAGCCTCATAAGACGCCATTGGGGCATCGAACGTAAAAGGCAAAAAAACTTAGGCTCAGCCTCGCGACGATGGGCTATATTTTCAAATAACTCAAAAACTATTCGGTGAAACTGACTGAACTTTGAACGCCATTTGACAGACGTGGTCTTCTTTGTGTGGGCCTTATCAACTTCCCTTACGCGGTCTTGGTCATCGTGTGCATGGCAGCGCAGCATGAAGCCAGTGTCGCTCTGGCCATTAGAGCGAGAGGAAGGTGCGCTGCTAGGCTCTTTAATTATTCCATGAGTTTTCTGTTATATTATTTTTCCTTATCCCAAGATATTCTCCATGCTTTGTTCTTTATTTTGGTATATAGTACATATCAATGAACACCATAAAACAAGGAAAATGTGAATGGAAATCAATATTTTACTAAACATTTTCCTACTTTCTCAACTTATACTCGAAAAAAAGTGGCTTAAATTTCAAGAATTTTAAATTTTTTATGGTTCCATACAATTTTTCAAAAAAATTTACACTAGGAGAGACCCCATTACAATTAGTAAAACAATTCCATGGCAGTGAAATGAGCCCATAAAAAAAAAAATTTTTTTGTTCAATCCAGAATGCGAAGTCTAGCTTTGTACCTGCATATGTATATGCCTTGCATTAACTCGCCAGGCCAACATACAGGCAATTAAAACATATAATAATTACTAAAATACATACCGGTAATATTAGGAGGACGTGTCGCTACCTGGCATTTAATTGCAATTCTCAAAACCCCCTCCCACACCCTCCATCACACGCATCACTGCTGTCATCTTCTTGCCTGGTGACTCAACTATAAACATGCACAAAGAGGGCTCCGCTATTTTGTGTTGTGTTTGCTGAAATATTAAGTAGGACGAGGAATTTACCTTCGGTAACTATACATCTTAGCACGGTGAGCAAATTGAGTGACTTTAGTTTTGGTTATGTCATTCAGATTTTGTGTTTGGGGTAGTTTTTTATACGGCCTGGTCAATCACGGCGACCGCGGCTCGTCTTCTATCTGGGAAGACAGTCAAAGTCTAGTGACTGATGATTTTCTGTTTTCAAGTCATTTAGTGAATGACGTTTGTTTTTAGCTCTTCCGGGCTCGTCATCACTATATGCAGTAGTACCCCGATTTACGCGGTCAATTGAACCCACAGGGTACCGCGTTAAGTGAAATCAGCGTAAATGGAATAACAGAACATATGGGATTAATTCCAATAGAGACTGGCCCGACCCCCAAACTCCACTTTTTCCGACACAATACCTATGTTGTAGTAAAAATAACATCTAAATTTTATGATGGTATGCTCACACAATTAATATTTACGAGAAATACAGTCGCCAGGTTAATGTCCATTCAAATAATAGACTCAAATCACCCCCCCCTCTTCCCAGCTCACTGGCCCCTACCTCTCTGAGAAATGATTGGGTGAAACACTAGATTTTAACGTTTAGTAATAAATAATACCTCAGATTAAAGTTAGGATAATATAATTGACATTTCTGGATTCCTTGCAGGTCAGGGAATATTTTGAATGTAAACTTCATATATTTTGCACAAAAGATAAAATGCTTGCTTTGTGTAAACCAAATTATTACATTAGATCTAAAATTTGTAAGTCTAATGCAAAATCCATGATGTTTATATTCAAAATGATCATCATATTGTAAGAATTCCAGCAATGTAAATATTATTATTCTGGTCCAGTAATTTGTATGAATTTTATGAGCTAAAACAAATATCTTCAGTTAATAAAAAAAAAAAATATTCTTCACGACACTATCTGTCAATCAAATTACCCCAACTTGCTTCCCCCCCTCTTCCAACCACGCCAGATGGTCGGTCGGTCCCAACCCTCCCCCCCACCCCCCACCTTCCCTCCCTACCAGAGAAATGTTGGGTGAAAAAACTAATTTTAACTTTTAGTAACAAATAATACCTAAGACTAAAGTTAGGATAATATAATTGACATTGCTGGATTCCTTGTAAGACCAGGAACATTTTGAATATAAATGTCATATATTTTGCACAAAAGATAACATATTTACTCAGAGTAAACATTACATCTAAAATTTGTATGTCTAATGCAAAATCTATGATGTTTATATTCAAAATGATCATCAAATTGTAAGAATTCCAGCAATGTAAATTATATTCTGGCCGGGTAATTTGTATGAATTTTATGAGCTAAAACAAATATCTTCAGTTAATAAAAAAAAAAATATTCTTCACACCATGCCAGATAGTCGGTCGGTCCCTCCCTCCCTCCCCCCCACCCCCCACCAACCCTCCCTACCAGATAAATGTGTGGGAAAACCAGAATATTTAGCTTTTTAGTAATAAATAATACCTCAGACTAAAGTTAGGATTATATAATTGACATTGCTGGATTCCTTGTAAGACCAGGAATATTTTGAATATAAATGTCATATATTTTGCACAAAAGATAACATATTTACTCAAAGTAAACATTACATCTAAAATTTGTATGTCTAATGCAAAATCTATGATGTTTATATTCAAAATGATCATCAAATTGTAAGAATTCCAGCAATGTAAATTATATTCTGGCCGGGTAATTTGTATGAATTTTATGAGCTAAATAAAAAAAAAAATTATACTTCACGCGTATATGGGTAGATGAACCGCGTAAAGTGAAAGTTCGGTTCTGGCGAGGCACCTCGTATATGAGAAATCGCGTAAAGTGAAACCACGTAAAGCAGGGTACAACTGTATATACAGTATTACCCCGCTTTACGCGTTTCCACGTTTACGCGGTACCCTGCCAGAGCCGGAATGCTCACTTTACGTGGTGCGTGTACTCTTTTACGCGGAGAGCGGCGCGAGCAGGGTGCGCACGAGATCGCCCAGTCATCAAAACATTACCGAGTTCTTCACCCGCCACCCACCCCAAGTCAGTGATAGTGATAGTGATAGTGAGGATATGGATTTATATGGACTTTGAGGGGTTTGACAAAGAGGCCCTGCAAGCCTCTGTGGTGGATAGTGATACAAGTGATACAGGTGAGGGCCAATAATCTGCCCTCTGCCTCGGAACCAACCCCCCATCCCCGTGTGCCCAGCCATCTTTTCTACTAATGTAAGTGTTAAACAATCTAATATTATTGATATTTCTCTTAATTATTAATTGTGTGTGCATACCATCATAAAATTAAGAAGTTATTTTTACTACAACGTAGTTATTGTGTCTGAAAAAGTGGAGTTTGGGGGTCGGCCCGGTCTCTATTTCAATTAATCCCATATGTTATGTTATTCACTTTACGCGTTTCTCGCTTTACGCGGGCCTCCGTGGGTTCAATTGACCGCGTAGAGCGAGGGTTCACTGTATATTTATTTTTATTTTAGCCCCAACTATAACCGTGCAAGTGTTGTGATAAGTTACCATGGTGAATGTGGCCATCCCTCTCCCTCTTCTCATGTTCATCATGAAATTCTTCTGGCTTCTGCCCTGGGTTTTATGATTACTCTAGCATTCAGCCAGAGTTAAGTTTTCTCTTCACAACTCTATTTTATTCATGTCCTCAGTAGTGGGTTCAGCCCTTCCTCGGCAAACTTTAGCGAGGCTGCTAGTCTTAGCGATCCTTCCGGACGCTGACCTTCCGGTCTTACTTGCAATCTAGAATTATGTTGGGATGAACTTTTTATCATCAGTATAGGTTAAATGAAAACCACTCAAATGGTGAGATTTCTCAGCCCAATACATCTCGCTAGAGTAATGGTGAACAATGTCTGTGCAACCTGGTTGGCAAGAAATAGAGAACTGGATGATCATTCAAAATATTCTATGGCTATAAATGTTCTCAACTGAAGTTAGTTTGATCAAGAAACACAATTCAGTGAGCTGAAGGACAATTGAGACAAGAGAAGGGAGAGGTGTATGAAATAGTGAGTTAGTTGTTCATGATTGTCACACTGGTGACTCATAAGAATATTAGGAGATATTAACTGGATATACTGAAATATCACAGTAATGAGTCATACTAATTATGTTTGGGAGAAATGTAATCTCCCTTGTATTATTATGATAATGATGATACAACATGACTCATAGTGTTCCTCCTATTTTAGATGAGTGATGTGCAAGGGGAGGATGAAGGACAGTTGTCTGGGTTGCTAGATGATGGAGGACACCACGGACCTGTCTCTGGGGAGTTAGTGTTGAGTGAGGAGCTACAAGGACTGGATTGCTCGACTCAGCTCACACACTGCATACAAGGAAGTCTCCGTCACTAGAGGATGTGAATTCAGTAGTACAGTAATAGGTTCACCTATGACCCAAGGGGACCATACTACATGTAATAATTAAGGATGTAGGGCCACTTGGATTACTAATTCAGATCCTCATTTGGCTTGCATAGATCATGCCAGTTGTGTTTCAGACAACCTGTTCTCACCATTGGTTTGTGCAGTTTGTTAAGACTTAATTTTCAGAATTAATCAAGCTGCAGGAGAAAAGAAGGATTTTTTGAAGAGCCCAATTAAAAATAGATGGAATAAGGGTTTAAAGAGTAAATCTGTATATGTAAACAATGGAAGGATCCCAAGTTGGCAGAAGGTTTACCCGGTAGCCTTTTGGGTAATAGGTATGAGACTTAATCTCCAGTTAGACCAACCTGCTTTTTCTAAGAAAAGTAGGTTATTGGATATCTAGGATGATGAGGGAGTAGGAGTGTTGCAAGAGCCAATACCAAGTCAGCTCGATTTTAGTGGATTCCAGGATCAGGATGAGGAAGTTGGCTCTAATCATAGTGTTCAGTCACTGGAGCAGGGAGAACCTGTTGAGGCCGACTTCATCCTGTCCCCATCTTGGCAACCTCTTACACCCAGGGCAAAAGTGTTGGTTATTATGGGTGAAACCAGGCTGCTGTCGACTCCCACGCAGCTGATTGAGAGCATTGAGTGTAAGGATGATCAAAACAGGCCCTGGGTAACATTGGTATGATCTAAGTTTTCTTTATTTTCAACCACATCTGAGTCTGTGGATTCCTTATTCAAGGTATTTTAAGAAAATGTATCTAAACTTCCTTATTTCCCAACACTTACAAAGAAAGAGGAAGACAAGGCAACTGTGGGTCCTTATTCTTTGTTTTTAGAAGGTGATACAACAACCTCTTGGCCTGAAATTTGCCCCAAAATAATCTCTAAAATTGATGAAGTCTGGGGTAACGTATAGAAAGACTTAACATTCACTCCGCCAAATAGGAATGCTCACAAGTTCAGTTTTTTTTAAGTTCCAATGCAATGACAAAAATAATTCTTTATATGAACTTTCCCAGTATTTGTCGGCTCCAAAATATACTGCCATAAGTTATGAAATAAATTTGAAACCAGAGGTTTCTGCACTGTTGCTTGAAGAGGTCAAATTTAGGAAGTTGGCAGCGGACATTTGGTCTGCAATCATGATGTGTCAGTCATTAACTAAGTTTGTGCTGGACTATGAGGACATTTCATAAGTAGACAGATGTTTTGCTGCTGCTATGCAAGGGATTCCATATTTTAAGTACAGCATAGTCTGCATTTACGCGGTCAATTGAACCCGTGGAGGTCCGCGTAAAACGAGATACGCGTAAACGAAATAACAGACCATATGGGATTAATTGAAATAGAGACTGGGCCGACCCCCAAACTACACTTTTTCAGACACAACACGTACGTTGTAGCAAAAATAACATCTTAATTTTATGATGGTATGCACACACAATTAATATTTAAGAGAAATATCAATAATATTAGGTTTTTTAACACTTACGTTAGTAGAAAAGATGGCTGGGCACACGGGGATGGGGGGTTGGTTCCGAGGCAGAGGGCAGATTATTGGCCCTCACCTGTATCACTTGTATCAATTGTATCACTATCCACCACAGAGGCTTGCAGGGCCTCTTTGTCAAACCCCTCAAAGTCCATATCCTCACTATCACCATCACTATCACTGACTTGGGTCGGCTGTGGTGGGTGGCGGGTGAAGAACTCGGTAATATTTTGATGACTGGGCGACCTAGTGCGCACCCTACCCGCTCCACTTCCCGCGTAAATGATGAAATTTACAGCGTAATTAAAACATTTCATTCTGGCAAGGTGCCGCATAAATGACCAAACATGTAAACTAACACCGCGTAAATCCAGACTATACTGTACAATTCATTCATGGAGATGTTCTTGAAAGCCCTGAAACTGAAAGCACAACTAAGGAAGCAAGCCACTAATGCTTCGAGTGGTAGCGCTTATTTATTGCTTCGTTCTTTCCCTCTTTCCCCTGCATTGTTTCAGGAACAAGCATTAGTTAAGTATAGATCAGCTGTTGAGCAAACTATTCATATTACGGTTCCCAGGAGTTCTCAGATCTTTAGGAAATTTCATAGAGGAAGGTCTAACAGGGGAACAGGAGCAGCTGCGAGGTTCAGTCATCAACCTAGAGGAAACTTTAGAGGAGGAAACATTTTGACACGTAGTAAGGGTGGCCGTTTGTTTAAAGGTGGAAAGAGATCTTATTCCACCACATCATATACCATTCCCTCCCAATGAAGCCAGACAGTTGGGTCAGGGGCTGGAAAAACAGGTGGGTTTTCTTCCATATGGGATTACAAGACAATCAGAGGGGGGCCTCACATGGACTTGGTTGAGGCGCCCTCCGATAGTTTTACCAAAAAAGGGGTCAGAAACCAACCCCCTTACTCACAGAATTTGTAATTCAACTGAAAACAGAGGTGTGATAGAGCTGTTGCAGTCAGAGAAGTGTTTCATGTTCCGCCTGTTCCCAGTCCCAAAGAAAGACAGCGACAAGTTGAGGTGGATTTTAGATCGGTCCGTACTGAACAAGTTCATTACCAAAAGAAGTTTCAAGATGCTCACTTACTATCATCTGAGGCATCTACTTCCACCCAATGCTTGCATCTCAAAGGTGGATCTCGAGGATGCCTATTATCATGTGCCTATTGCGCCCAGGTACAGAAAGTTTCTAGTGTTCTCAGTGGGGGATGCAAGTTATCAATTCACAGTGATGCCATTCAGTCTGACAATTGCGCCAAAAGTATTTACAAAACTGGTGAACATCCCCAGGGAGATCTTTGGGACATCCGGCATAAGAACTTTTGCTTATCTAGACGATTGGCTGATAGTGGGGAAACTCTTTAGAAGACTGTCAAACGGCGACCCAACGTACGCTAGTAGTACTTCAGAACATTGGATTAAAGATAAACTGGGTCAAATCAAATCTCCTACCATGTCAGAAAGTGGATTGGTTAGGTCTCCATTGGGACACCAATAAGCAGTCAGTCAGTCTACCAGAAGCAAAGGTAACATGTGATAACCCAAGTTGAGGCCTTCTGTGCAAAGCAAGAGGTTTCTTGGCACGATTGGGAAAAACTATTGGGTCTGCTGAATTTTGCCACCATAGTAGTTCCCTGAGGCACGTTAAGGAAGAAGCAACTAACTCATCTGGGGTGGAAGTTACTTCACAGAAACAGAAATATTGCTTCTTCTCTCCCAATTCAGATCAAGAATCATCTGTCATGGTGGACAAGGTTGGACAATCTAATCGGATCATCACCTTGGGTTCCCCCTCAAACAGAATTGGTCGTTTGTACGGGCACATCCGAGATAGGATGGGGATAACATTCGTCAAAAGGAGAGTTCTGCCAAGGGAAGTGGAGCAACTCTCTTCGGAACCAACACATAAACATCAAAGAATTAGCAGTAGTCCTATTCTTTTTGTTGGCAAACCAAACTTCGAAAACATGACGATTCTGTTTGTCATGGACAACAGAGTGGCAGTGTTTTGTTTCAATCATTAAGGCTCAACTAGATGTTGGACACTTTTCACATGATCAGAAAAAATTTTCAAGGTTTCTGAAACACAACAACTATAACTCAAGGCAACTCGCATACCGGAGTACAAAACAATTGGGCAGATGCGTTGTCCCGTCTCAGGCCAGTGTTGACAGAAACAGAATGGTCCCTAAAGGCATCAAAGTTCAAGTGTCTAGCAAGAAGGTTTGGGACTCCACAATTAGATCTCTTTGCCTCACAAAAGAATCACAAGAAACCAATTTATGCTTCTCTGGAACGATCGAATCTTCTAAGAAATGCTCTGCTCCTAGACTGGAACCGTAGGAATTCAATCTATCTGTTTTCATCTGTGAAAATGTTATTCAAAGTGGCTTACAAATTCAGATCCTTCCAGAGAAAGGTCCTCTTAATTGCACCATATTGGATCCTACATCCGTGGTGTCTGGATCTGTTGGAATGGTGCCTGCATCCACTACGATTGCAACAAGAATGTCTAGACCAGGTACTGCACCCTCAGTTCGAGACATCCTTGGCACTTCACACTTGGAGATTCTCAAAAGATGTTTAAATAGATTGTTGGGTAATTCCAATATAGTTAACCAAATGATAACAGGTCATACGCACCAAAAATCCATGCAATATGAGAAAGCTTGAAGCCTTTTTCAATAATTCATTAATTTAACTGCTCCAGACATATTGTCGGAGACAGTGGTGTTAGAATTTTTGTATTTTCTGTTCAGAGTTAAAGGACTTCAAGATTCTACAATTGCATCTTATAAATCAGCATTGGTTGACCCTCTGGCATGGGGTTTTAACATAACTTTGAACCCCAAAATTTATCAAATGCTCAGACCATCTTTTTCATTCAGAGACCCCCTTGGCCTTGGTTACTAGATAAAGTTACTAAATTTCTTATGGGCCTAACCACAATATAGATCTGAACCAGAAGGCATCCTTCTTTCTAGCAATAGCAACAGGTATGAGAATCAGTGAGCTGATTTCAATTTCCAATTATCCATCATTATTGGTATTTTCTGAGAAACATGTCACCCTCTTTCCTATGGAGATTCTAAGAAAAAATGAAAGAGAAATTTTCAAGCTCAACCTATCAGGATAAAACAGCTAATGGATGAGACAAGGGTTCCTCATTTATTGTGCCCAGTTAAGAACCTTCAAGAATGGTTAACCAAATTCCCTAATCGAGGCCCATATGTATTCTCATCACAGGATGGTAAGAAATTGTCTACTAGTCAAATGATAAAATATTTATCTCAGTTGATGTGTCAAGCAGACCCTGGCAAGAAATATTTGGCACATGACACCAGGAAATATGCAGGGTCTGTGGCCTTCCTGCAACATATAAGCCGCAGTCAGGTCAAAGAAGTGGGCTTTTAAAAATCTTCAAAAACCTTTCAAAACAGCTATCTTCATCTATCTCTTAAAGATGCACCACTTGGTACATCTCCAGAACCAGGATCTTCTTCTTCCTCATCAGAATAAAGTGCGAATCCTGACATGGGATATGTAGCTTATAATTTTACCTTCTGGTAAATATTTCCTATTGAGGAAAAATTCCAAATAGGTTTATAATTATTATCTGGACCTACGCTAGTGGAGCCTTTTCTGCAATGTAACCTTCCTCTCCACCTCCTTTTTAGATTTTTTTTTTTAAATCCAGAATGCGATGTCTAGCTTTATTCCTCGGTATGTTAATGCCTAGCAATAACTCGCCAGGCCAACATACAGGCAATTGAAACATCTAATAATTACTTAATACGTAATATTAGAAGGGCATGTTGCTACCTGGCATTTAATTGCAATTCTCAAAACACCCTCATGCACCCTCCATCACACGCATTGCTACCGTCATCTTCTTGCCTGGTGAATCAGTTGTCTGTAAATAGGCACAAAGAAGGCTATGCTAATTTGTGTTGTAAAAGCTGAAATACTAAGTGCCAGGAGGATTTTATATTGGGTATTTATACATCTTAGCATGGTGAGGAAATCGAGTGACTTTTATTCTGATTATGTCTCTCAGATATTGTGTTTGGGACAATTTTTTATACGGTCTGGTCGAGCATGGCGTCCACGGCTCATCTTCTATCTAGGAAGACAGTAGATTGTTAGTGACTAATATCCTCTGCTTTCAAGTCACTTAGTGAATGACGTTGTTTTTCGCCCTTCCGGGCTCATCTTCACTGAAAGAATATACAGTGGGGTATGCTATAACGAATCTAATTGGTTCTAGAACCTTGTTCGTTATAGCACTCGTTCGTTATAGGATTAATCCGTTCCAGGCCCCCAAATACAACCACTTAACACTGAAAAATATAATATAAAATTGTAAAAATTGTAAAAAAGTGCATAAATATGCATCTAAACCCCTGAAATAAAGAATATCATTAATATTTGTAATAAAAAAACAATAAATTAGTAAAAAAAAAAATTTAAATAATGTTCGTTGTAGGAGTTTCGTTCGTTATAGCATTCTCAATTTTATAGGTAAAACCGTTCGTTATAGGAATATTCGTAGTAGGATCCGTTCGTTATAGCATACCCCACTGTATACAGTTGCCCCTCGTTAAAACTGACTAATAGGGTGTCCGTTTTAGCCGATTGTCCGAATTAACCGATTCAGGGGTTAATATTGCATAACACTGCATTATACAGCTATGTGTATGTTTATTTGAGTGCCCCGTCATAGGAGTCCGTTTTCTCTCACTTCAGGACGCCTGAGTCGTAAGTTTTCTCTTAATCTTAGAGTGCACACAGAATTTGATATTGCAACTGGGGTTGCAATTGTTGAGGCAACTTAGGTATGTCTGATTAGTTGGAATATTCAAGATCCATTGTGAGTGATGTTCAACTGTCTTTATGGTTGGTAAAACTTGTCAAGTCTGTCAGTCTGAATGGCATGTGTGAAGCCTTGTGTTTGTACAACCGCTAAATATATAAATATATAATGTTATTGTAATTATCAGAAACACATAGGCATGACAAGGTTTATTACAAAGTGATGAAATGGATACTGTACAGTGGGTAGTCCACAAAACATGTAGCCATGTCTCTTTATTTGAGTGCCCCGTCATAGGAGTTCGTTTTCTCTCACTTCAAGACGCCTGAGTCATCCGTTTTCTCTTAATCTTAGAGTGCACCAGAGACTTTGTTATTTCTTAGAAGTGACACAAAATTTGAAATTGCAAGCCCAATTGCAACTGGGACAATCCCAAAACCAGAAATTTGATATGGACAGTTCAGATTTCGTCCGATTTATCCGAAATCCGGATTAAAGGGGTCCGAATTAACGAGGGTCGACTGTACTGGATATAGATACACCTGTATATATATGTATATATATACTGTATAAAAAAAAAATTCTTTGTCCCAATTATACACGTGCTAGTATGATACTGTATATGTCACTATCCCTCTCTCTCTTCTCATGTTTCTTCACAAAACTTTTTGGGCTTCCGCCCAGGGTTTTCTAATTACTCTCAGCATGCAGGCCAGAGTTAAGTTTTTCTCTTCATAACTCTATTTTATTCATGTCCTCAGTAGCGGGTTCAGCCTTTCCAGGCGAACTTTAACGAGGCTGCTAGTCTTAGTGATTCTGCCGGACGCTGACCTTCCAGTCTTACTAGCAATCTAGAGTTATGTTGGGATGGACCTTGTATCCTCAGTATGGGATATATGAGAACCATTCAGGGTGGAGTTCTCAACCCAATACATCTTGCTAGAGTAATGGTGAACGATGTTAGCCAATGGAGTGCTATGGTAGCAGCTCAGCACTGTCAACCCTTCCGGGTGACTTGATGCTCACTCAGGCATTATCGCTCAAGCTAATTAATTAAAGCGATGATGTTTGTGCACCCTGATTGGCAACAAATAGAGAACTTGGTGATCCCTCAAAATACAAGTGCTCTAAATGAAGTTAGCTTGATAAAGAAATAAATTTCATTGAGCTGAGGGATAATTGAGATAAGACAAGGGAGAGATGTATGATACAATGAGTTAGTTGTTTATGATAGTCACACTGGTGACTTATATAACAATAACAGATATTAATTGAAATAACTTACTAAAATATCACAGTTAAGAGTCATACTGATTATGTTTGGGAGAAAATGTAATCTGCCTTGTATTATATGATACAATGTGACTCATAGTGTTCCTCCTAGTTTAGATGAGTGATGTGCAACTGGAGGATGAAGGACAGTTGTCTGGACTGCTAGAAACTCATAGATTGGAACCGTTGGAATTAAATCTATCTGTTCCCACCTGTGAAAATGTTGCCCAAAGTGGTTCACAAACACACATCCTTCCAAGGACAGGTCCTCTTAATTGTACCATATTGGGTCCTACAACCGTCGTGTCTTGATATGTTGGACTGGTGCCTGCATCCACTACAATTGCAACAAGGATGTCTAAAACAGGTACTGCACCCTCAGTTCGAGATATCCTTGGCACTTCATGCTTGGAGTTTCTCAAAAGATGTTTAAATAGATTGTAGACCCCAAACTTCTATGCAATATGAGAAAGCTTGGAAACTTTTTCAATAATTCATCAGATTAACGACTCCAATCACATTGTCGGAAACAGTGGTGTTAGAATTTTTAGATGTTCTGTTCAGAGTTAAAGGCCTTCAAGGATCGACAATTGCATCTTATAAATCAGCATTGGTTGACCCTCTGGCATGGGGTTTTACTATTATTTTGAACACAAGAATTTATCAAATGCTCAGATCATCCTTTTTCATTCAGGGACCCCCACGGCCTAAGAAAATCCCACCTCGGTCTCTAGATAAAGTTACTAAATTTCTTATGAGACCTAATTACAATATAAATCTGAACAAGGACAGATTGCTCCAGAAGGCAGCCTTCCTTCTAGCAATAGCAACAGGTATGAGAATCAGTGAACAAAAAATGAAAGGGAGGATTTTCAAGCTCAACCTATTAGGATAAAACGGTTAATGGATGAGACAAAGGTTCCTCATGTATTGTGCCCAGTTAGGAATCTTCAATTATGGTTAACCAGATTCCCTAATTGAGGCCACTATGTATTCTCATCACAAAATGGTAAGAAATTGTCTCCTAGTCAAATGACAAAATATTTATCTCAGTTAGTGAGTCAAGCAGACCCTGGCAAAATATTTTGGCACATGACACCAGGAAATATGCAGGGCCTGTGTCCTTTCTACGGCATATGAGCCTCAGTCAGATCAAAGAAGTGGGCTTTTGGAAATCTTCAAAAACCTTTAAAAACAGCTATCTTCATCTATCTCTGAAAGATGCTTCACATGTGGTGGTGCTGGGGTCCACTCCCCCACCTAGTCAATTTCCACAACCAGGACATTCTTCTTCCTCATCAGAGTAAAGTGAGTATCCTAATTGGGAATGTAAATTGGAAAATATTCCAAAAAGTAAATAATTATAATCTGGACCTAAGCTAGTGGAATCCTATTTGTAATGTCACCTCCCTCTCCACCTCTTGCTCAGGTAATCAAAGCTAGACGTCGCATTCTGGATTGGACAAAAAGCCGTTTTTTTCTAAAAACCAATTTTTGTGATATATAGTCCAGAATGCGATGTCGACATCCCACCCTTCTCCACCTCTCGAGAGTTGACATTTGTTTACTGCTCACTCTAGGGCAAGAGATGACTGTAGCAATGAGTGTGATGGAGGGTGCGGGAGGGGGTTTTGAGAATTGTAATTAAATGCCAGGTAGCGACGTGTCCTCCTAATATTACATATTACATATTAGATGTTTTAATTGCCTGTATGTTGGCCTGGCGAGCTATTGCTAGGCATTAATATATCTAGGTATAAAGCTAGATGTCGCATTCTGGACTATATCACAAAAACTGGTTTTTAGAAAAAAAAACGTATTTTTTTCAACGATTTTTTGGCAAAAACCTCCTAGGCTGAGCCTAAGTTTTCATGCATGTGTGTGTCTCAGGCTCCGAGGTTGAGAGGGTTAATGTCCTGGCCATGGGACTGAATGGATATGTCCTCTGGTAGAAGTCAAGCCTTATTAGTATTGCAAATACCACTGTTTAGTCTAAAAATACACACAGTACCCTGCAACAATCCACAAAGCTTTGTCCCTACCTCATATAATTTGTCTCCTTCTCTGAAAACATCAGAGACACCTGTTGGTGTATCATCAATGTGGTAAAGTCGTTCTTGACGGTCAGTTTTAACAGCACCTGAAAATTAAAATGTCATGAAAACACAATGTTATTAGATACCAGTATATCATTGGAATTATTATATTTTTATTTTTTATGGTGAATAGCCCACCCGGGCACATGTCATCGACCCACAATGGGGCCTTGGGGGGAAAAAAAGGAATAAAAAGAAATTAAAATAGAAAAGAAAAAGATTATATCAATCTACACCACGAAAATGCCGGAAAACAAGCTTTTTAAAGTGAGACATTGTATGAGTATGGAAACGAAGAAGAAGGCAGAGCATTCCACAGTATGGCTGTGAGGAAAGAACAATGTACTGTAAAAGGTTATTCTAGTGTTACCGACATCCACAGAGAAATGGTGGGCACCGCGGCCAAGACAAGTGTAACGAGTGCAAGGTCTTGCCGGCGGTACACATGATGACAAATCCACCGAACATTGCCCGTTAAAGTACAGTACCTGTAAAAGAGAGAGAGTGAAGCAACATTGCAGCGAAGGGAAAGGGAAAAAAGATTATCTAACAGTTGGACAGAAGAAGAGCCACCCCCAGATATGAGAGCAGTAATGTTGTGGATGTGTGGGTTCCATGACATATTCGGAGATGCTGCACAGATCCGCATTGATAGACGAAAAGATATCAGCTCTAGAAACAGATCTAGTTTGAGAATTAAGGGGAAGGGAAAAATGTGAAGAAGAGTGAAGAGTAGAATCATCAGCAGAATAATGGATACAATTAGTCTTAGTATGACGCAGATCATTGATAAAAATAAAGAAGAGAGTACGTGAAAGAACGGAACTCTGTGAGACACCACTATTGGTAGAAAAAGAACAACTGATTGATCCCTCGACAACAACTGCCATGGATCGGTTCTCAAGGAAGACAAAAATTAGAGAACAAAGTGGGGGAGAGAAACCATAAGAGGGAAGTTTAGAAAGCAAACACTTGTGCCATACCCTGCCAAATGCTTTGGAGATGCTGAGGGCCACGACGAAAGCTTCCCCATAATCCCTAAGAGACGATGACCAAAGATGGGTGCAGTAGAGCAGATCACCAGTAGATCTCGCCTGGCAAAAGCCATACTGGTGATCTGACAAAAGAGAAGGGCATTCAAGGTGACGGAGAAAATGAGAGTTTAAGATAGTTACAGGAATTGGAAATGGTCACCCTTCTTTGGGATGGGCTGAACCGAGGCATGCTTCCAAGAAGAAGGAAAAGTTTGGGTTTTGACGCAAAGGCAAAAGAGATAGGCAAGCACAGGGGCTAGAATTTCAGCACAGTTCCTCAGAACAAGAGGGGGTATTCCGTCCAGTCCATGTGCCTTAATCACATCCAACATGGATAACACACCAGCACCCCTATGAGTGGAGATTATAGGAAAGTGCATAGGTTCAGTAGGAGGAGTAGGAGGGATAGAGTTGAAATCGCCTAAGGTGGAGTTAGAGGAGAAAAAAGTGCCATAGAGATTGGCTTTATCTGGTCGGAAGAGAGGAGGAAAACAGGGAGTGCAGAAGTTATTACAGATGATTTTGGATAAGGACCAGAAGGATTTACTAGAAGAAGAGTTAGTCAGGACAGCGGTCTTTCTTTTAAAAAAATTCAAGTTGGCCCTACGAAGAATAGCCTTACAACGATTCCTAGAAGTAATGAAAGAGGATTGGGTAATAGGAGAAGGAGACAGTTTCATAACTTGATACGCCCTATCTCTCTCCCTGCATATAAGAAAACAGGTGCGATTAAACCATGATTGTAATGTGAAAGTTTTGGTGGAAGATGGGATAAATGCAATCATACCACCCTGCATAACCCCAGCAATGCTGTCAGCAATTACCAAGGTACCCCGAGTGTGTTTTGTGTGTGTCTACACACACACACGCACACATATACAGTGGTCCCTCGGTTAACGAACACAATTCGTTCCAGAAGGTCGTTTGTTAACCGAAAATTTCGTTAACCGAAACCATTGTTTCAATGAGATTTTGGGTAATAGGTTCCAGCTCACCGAAAATTACATTCAAAGTAAAAATAAATGCAGTAAAGTACACTTACTTTGAGGTGTGTATGTAGAAGGCTCCTGGTTGATGATGATGATGATGGGAATTAGAAGTGGGGGTGGAGGAGAAGGGAGAAGAGAAGGAAGTGGGGGTGGAAGAGAAATCACCCCATGCTTCATGCCGTCATTTCACCCATAAAATTTTTTGTTCACTAGATGTAATTCAAGATTATTTTCTTTAAATCAACACTGCACTGCACTATATATTGTCAGTATGTAAAATAAATTTCAGAATGACCAATAATTGTACTGTAAAAACGTAAAAATAGTTTATGTTCAAGAGAGCCACAAGCAAGATGTTACCTCCACTGACCAGAGATACAAACTGATGCCTTGTTGGGTGAGTCAAGTGGCTGATTGGCGCACCAAAAACTAGTTTCCTGTACTGCAATTATGTGAAATAAGTGTTAAAATGACTAGAAATTTTAATAAAAAACTTGTAAAATTATTGAATTGTACAACCTTCTTGATATTTACTCAAATGGGAACGAACTTAAGCCCTAGAACAGATTACCGTATTGGCGGACTAATATTCCAGCTGGTGAGCAAGCGAAAACATGTTGATATGATTTCGTAAAAATTTTGTTAACCGAATTTTTGTTCGTTAACCGAACTGAAGATTCTTATGGAAAGTAATTCGTTAACCGAAATTTCGTTAACTGAGGCGTTCGTTAACCGAGGGATCACTGTATACAATACATATATACAATCAGAAACAAATGTAATAAAAATGTTGAGTCTAACCTCAAGTCCACTCCGTGCTTTGTGATTATAAAACACAGAGTGGAATTTTTTATTTATTTATTTATTTTTTTTTTACGGGAATTAGCCCACCCGGGCACAGGTCAAACGACCCACAATGGAGCCTGGGGGGCGAAAAAAAAAGAACGGAAAGAAATTGTAAATATAGAAAAAAAAGTTATACTGTATTAAAATAGAAAAGAAAAAGATTATATCAATCTACACCACAAAAATGCCGGAAACATATTTAATACATTTGTTTCTGATTATTTGTGAGAGGATTTGTATATGTTTTGTGTGTGTGTGTGTCTACACACACGCATATATACAGGTTGTACCTCTCTAGTCCGGCAACCTCAGGACCTGACCGGTGCCGGTCCATGGAAATTCACCCTTTTCCTGGATAGATAGTGATTTGTGTATACACTTGGAAGCACTAGCACCACTTTCACTGCTTCGTGGTCTCTTTGAAGACATATTGAAGGATTAAATGTTGTACAGTAGGTTCTCAAATTTCGCGAGTTTTTAATTCGACGTTTTTTATTTGGACACAAAAAAAAATAACTGCACAATTTAAAATTTAGACGGCAAACACTCAAATTTCGATGGGTTTGAGCGGCCCGCCAACGTTCAGACACGCACAATTGTGTAAACAGCGTCATTTCTCGATGTACAAAACATTCATTATTGTTTATTATTGAATGTCTTTTTGATTGAATTAATGTTTATGTGTGCAAAATGAACAATACAATTCATTAATAATAAGTAGAATATTAAAACACACGAGGAGATGAGACAGTATTGATTTCGTTGTTTAAAAAACCAGTGACTGACTGGTTCTACATATAAAACTGAAGAAAATAAGACCCTGGTTGCAGCTGTAGTAAAATCAATATGGTTGTTTTAAGTAAAGTTATATCATGTTAATAAATGGAACAATGGAAGTAGCTAACCATTAATGGTAAAAAAAATAAGAGAGATCACGTATGTAAGTGCGCACATGTGAAAACATATCGTCATTACATAAGACTATGAAAGCAACACTTATTTACTGTTCATATATGTTTTAATTAATGTTTCTTTATTTTTTTTATTTAATTAATGTTTATGTCTGCAAAATGAACAATACAATTCATTAATAATACGTGGAATATTAAAACACACGATGAGACGAGACGGTATTGTTTTTGTTAATGTTTACAAAACCAGTGACTGATTGGTTGTACATATAAAACTGAAGAAAATAAGACACTGGTTGTAGCTGTAGTAAACTTTATATGGTTGTTTTAAGTAAAGTTATATCATGTTAATAAATGGAACAATGGAAGTAGCTAACCTTTAATGGTAAAAAAAAAGTGAGATCATATATGTAAGTGAGCACATGTGTAAACAAATCGTCATTACTCTACATAAGAATATGAAAGCAACACTTACCGTATATCTCGGCTTATAAGACGGAATTTGAACATTAAAAAAATCTGCCCAAAGTAAGGGGGTCGTCTAAACCACCAAGTATATAATTCTTACCTCTTAAATATTGTGGTTTAGTGTGTACGGAGTGGTGATGGAAACATAGTAAGCCACTCACAAGGTCTTACCACTAATTATTTTATACTGAAACTTACGTTTGGCAAGCTGGATTCAAATTAAGATTACCGGTATATTAAAATAATAAAAATGTATTATAAACCTGTCTAACATACCGTAAAAGAGAGTTATACCCCTGTAATAAACACAGCTATCATCACACACCCCTCCCCATGCCCCCCCCATTTGCCAGTGAGGAGACAAGAAAGGGAAAGTGACCGCGAGATTGGGCTAATTTTAGCCGTGGAGGTGGTCAGTAATGCATATCGGTATATTTACTGTTAATAATACTTCTCCTATAAATAATGAATTTAAAATTTATTTTTTTACAAGGAATATTCAGTAAATGACTGCATTAATTCTTGAAACTACCAGTTAAATACAGACGCTTAAGTGACGTCACTAGTGTTTACACTACACCAGCTGGTAACATTTGATGCCATTACTTGAAGCGAATTGGCCTTATTTTAAGTAACTAACCATAAATAAATACAAAAAGTAAAAAAAAGATCAAAAGTGAGAAATAATATACTATATGTATGTTGTGTTGTCAAAGTTAGAGGAACAATTCAAACTGCAATTGTGTGTAAATGAGGCAGAAAGTCAGGTCAGCGCTGAACCTGGGACTTGGTCACAATTTTCGTGATGCCATATGGCAGCAGGGTCTACCATTAGACAACACATTATGCTTCCAATATCTTCCCAGGCGGTAGTATCTACCTGTTTGGTAGCTGCCTACTACCTACACAATTTTTAGTAATATTACTTTGATACATGATAAATTAGACAATGAAAATAAACATCAAATTTAATTACCAAGACGCTTCCCATTGGCAGCTGTAAGAAGAGGGGGAGATGGGCTATTTATAGCCCGTCTTTGTGTCTGAAGTGACCAGTACCCTAATGCACCATAAATAATTCATTTAACATTTATTTTTTGTACATATATTTTGTATCTATCTATCTATCTATATGTATATATATATATATATATATATATATATATATATATATATATATATATATATATATATATATATATATATATATATATATATATATATATATATATATATATATTTATATATATGTATGTATGTATGTATGTATGTATGTACAATCCGAAAGGGATGATGGATTAGTTGGAAGTGTATCCGTAAAGAAAAACAAATATTTACTTTATACGTTACGTCAATGTTTGGCAAGTATAGTTTCCGTCACGACAATATTCTCATTAGGCTGGGTCGGGGAGTGAAGCTCTGCTCACTACATTGAATATTATTTATCACTACGCGTCAAAGAGTGCATTACAAATCATACTAGCATAAAAACACACTGAGTGATGCTCTGTAATTATCGCAATATTTAGTAACACTAACCACCGATTTCGAAACATAACTCACGGGACAAAACATATGGGGATTGGTGGTCACACTGGACGGTGCGAGGCGGGTGGAGGCGGGGCGGGTGAGGCGTAGTTAAGTGTAGTGGGGAGGAGCCGAGGCGTGGTTGATCGGGCCAGGCCGGGGCTTTGCGGAGCGGGGCACGGAACGGCGGGAAGGGGCACGGAACGGCAGGGCGGGGCAGGGATGGGAGGAAGGGTAAGGAGGGTGAGGTGAGGATTAGGACAGGGAGGAGGATGTAGGTTAAAAGACAAGTTAAGTTATAACAGTTAGTACAGACACCGCTTTCATCACTGAAACATTCCTTTGTCGCAAAACAAGTTTATAAATTAAAGAAAATAATTACAGTGTGTTCAATATATTACAGTATATTATAAATAAATAAATAAACAAATAATTCGGTAAATCTATTTCAAGTAAATGGAAAATAAGCAAACAAATGTTATTTACCAAGACGCTTCCCTCTGGCTCAGGGTGAGATGTAGGGGTAGATAACAAGGCTATTTATAGCCCGTCTTTGTGTCTGAAGTGGCCAGTACCCTAATGCACCATAAATAATTCATTGAACATTCATTTTTTGTACATAGTATATTCAGTATATATATATATATATATATATATATATATATATATATATATATATATATATATATATATATATATATATATATATATATATATATATATATGATTATATATATTATATGATTATATATATATATGTTTGTGTAATAAATGTATGTAGTAAGTACATACCGGTAACCTTTTTCACTCAAATCCTAATGAAACACCACAGTTAGAATACGGTGGTTGCTGTTGAACCACCTGTTGTATAAATAGTCGGAACACAGTCACACCACCGAGACGAGGGAACACTCCCACCACCGATCGTCTCGTGCGAAGCAAGCGTATAAATGAAAGAAAATACTTGCAGTGTGTTTAATATGTTACAGTATATTATAAATAAATAAATAAACAAATAAATCGGTAAATCCATTTCAAGTAAATGGAAAAATTTTACTCGACACCGACATTAGTTCCAGTTACCGGTAAATAGCAGACGCTTCAGTGACGTCACTAGTGTTTACACTACACCAGCGGGTAATATTTGATGACATTACTTGATGTGAATTGGCCTTATTTTAAAAAACCAAGGATGGCTGGTAAAGGACTACTAAGTCAGTGGGTAAGTGTCACATTTGGGGTACTGGTCTTATACAGCAAATAGAGCTCAAAAGCTACTTTTTAAATGGAAATTTGGGGGGGCCGTCTTATGCACCCCGACGCCTTATATGCCGCGATATACGGTATTTACTTTTCATATATATTTTAAATAATGTTTCTGAATTTAAAAACAAAAATTCTACCCATCAGTGGTGGTAAAGTTGAAAATATAAAGACAGCCAATGTTGTTGTGTGTGTTTTTACTCGGATGACGAAGTTGCCAAGCAATCAGGTTCAACTCTAGCTAAAGCTGTAGAACATAAGAACTTTTCTGTGTTGTTTTTAGTTTTTATTTAACTTTATCTGCGTTATTTTTGTTGGTTTATTAGGATGTTGCTATATTACGGGTAGTAATTCGCCAAAAAAGTAGGGTAAACAAGGCCAAATTTAGCCAAACATCGAAAGTACAGTACTAGACTCAAATTAATTTTCTCCATGGGCAAGCTAAAATCGTTCCGGAGCACGGAAGTTTCCGGACCACAAAATGCCAGACTAGAGAGGTACAACCTAGACAGGTAAAGGAAATTTCTCGAGAATGAATGGCTCCCTGTACCAGCCGCGAAAATACCAGCAACTTTAAAATTACCCTTAAGACATTTTTTGGTACATCCAGGGTGTCATCCGCAAATAATAGTGGTCCGCAAATTAAAAATCAGCAAATTTGAAGGGCATCCTGTAAAGTATATTTTTGTACAATCCAGAATGCGAAGTCTAGCTTTATAACTAGGTACATAAATGCCTAGCATTAACTCGCCAGGCCTACATACAGGCAATTAAAACATCTAATAATTACCTAAATCTGTAATATTAGGAGGACACGTCGCTACCTGGCATTTAATTGCAATTCTCAAAACCCCCTCCCGCACCTTCCATCACACGCATTGGTATCGTCATCTTCTTGCCTGGCGAATCAGCTGTAAATACATGCAAGGAAAGCTCCGCTAATTTGCGCTGTAATAGCTGAAATACAGGTTGTACCTCTCTAGTCCAGCAACCTTGGGACTTGACCGGTGCCAGACCATGGAAATTCACCCTTTTCCTGAATAGATAGTGACTTGTGCTTACGCTTGGAAGCACTAGCACCACTTTCTCTGCTTCATGGTCTCTTTGAAGACATATTGATGGGTTAAATGTCGTACAGTAGCTTCTCAAATTTCGCGAATTTTTAATTCAAAGTTTTTTATTGGAACTGGAACACACGAAAAAATTTTTTTTAAATTTTGACGGCAGAAACTCAAATTTCGACGGGTTTGAACGGCTCACCAACGTTCAGACGTGCACAATCGTGTAAACAGCATCATTTCTCTTATGTACAAAGGATTCATTAATCTTTATTACTGAATGTCTTTTTGATTGAATTAATGTTTATGTGTGCAAAATGAGCAATACAGTCAACCCTCACTTTACGCGGTTAATGTAACCCACAGGGTACCGCGGAAAGTGAGAAACGCGTAAAGTGAATAACATAACATATGGGATTAAATGAAATAGAGACCAGCTGACCCCCAAACTCCACTTTTTCCAACACAATACCTATGTTCTAGTAAAAATAACATCTTAATATTACGATGGTACATGCACACAATTAATACTTAAGAGAAATAGAGAAATACAGTCATTCAAATAATGGACTCAACTCCCTCCCACTCTTCTCACACTACACTCCTGGCTCTTCCCTCTCTGAGAAATTTTTGGGGGAAAACCAGGTATAGTAATAAATAATACCTCAAACTAAAGTTAGGATAATATAATTGACATTGCTGGATTCCTTGTAAGACCAAGAATATTTTGAATACAAATGTCATATATTTTGCACAAAAGATAACATATTTACTCAGAGTAAACATTATATCTAAAATTTGTATGTCTAATGCAAAATCTATGATGTTTATATTCAAAATGATCATCAAATTGTAAGAATTCCAACAATGTAAATTATATTCTGGCCGGGTAATTTGTATGAATTTTATGAGCTAAAACAAATATCTTCAGTTAATAAAAAAAAAAATATTCTTCACTACACTATCTGTCAATCAAAGTACCCCACCTTGCCTCCCCCCCTCTTCCAACCGCCAGATGGTCGGTCCGTCCCAACCCTCCCCCCACCCCCCACCAATCCTCCCTTCAAGAGAAAGGTTGGGTGAAAAAACTAGATTTTAACATTTAGTATTAAATAATACCTCAGATTAAAGTTAGGATAATATAATTGACATTGCTGGATTCCTTGTAAGACCAGGAATATTTTGAATATAAATGTCATATATTTTGCACAAAAGATAACATATTTACTCAGAGTAAACAAAATACTTACATTAGATCTAAAATTTGTATGTCTAATGCAAAATCTATGATGTTTATATTCAAAATGATCATCAAATTGTAAGAATTCCAGCAATGTAAATTATATTCTGGCCTGGTAATTTGTATGAATTTTATGAGCTAAAACAAATATCTTCAGTTAATAAAAAAAAAATATTCTTCACAACACTATCTGTCAATCAAAGTACCCCACCTTGCCTCCTCCCCTCTTCCAACTGCGCCAGATGGTCGGTTGGTCCCAACCCTCCCCCCCACCTTCCCTCCCTACCAGAGAAATGTTGGGTGAAAAAACTAGATTTTAAGTTTTAGTAATAAATAATACCTCAGACTAAAGTTAGGATAATATAATTGACATTGCTGGATTCCTTGCAAGACCAGGAATATTTTGAATATACACTTCATATATTTTGCACAAAAGATCACATAGTTGCTCTGAGTAAACAAAATACTTGCATTAGGTCTAAAATTTGTATGTCTAATGCAAAATCTATGATGTTTATATTCAAAATGATCATCAAATTGTAAGAATTCCAGCAATGAAAATTATATTCTGGCCGGATAATTTGTATGAATTTTATGAGCTAAATAAAAAAATTATACTTCACCCGCGTAAAGGGGTACACGCACCACGGAATGCGAGCATCCAGGGTTCTGGCAGGGTACCGCGTAAACGTGGAAACGCGGAATATGGGACCGCGTAAAGTGGGGGTTGATTGTATATATATATTCTTTCAGTGAATACGAGCCCGGGAGGGCGCAACGACATTCACTGAGTGACTTAAAGCAGGGGATATAGTCACAAACGATCTAGCGACTTCATAAAGAAAATGCGCTGTGGTTGCCATGACGCTGACCAGAGATCGTAAAAGAAATTGTCCCAAACACAATAAATGAGAGACATAAACAAAATAAAAGTCACTCTATTTCTTCACTGTGCTAAGAAGTATAAATACCGTATATAAAATCCTCGTGGAACTTAGTATTTCAGCAATTACAACACAAATTCGCGGAGCCTTCTTTGTGTGTATTGACAGATGATGCGCCAGGCAAGAAGATGACGGTGGCAGTGTGTATGATGAGGGGTGAAGGAGGGGGTTTTGAGAATTGCAATTAAATGCCAGGTGGCGACGTGTCCTCCTAATATTACTTATTAAGTAATTATTAGATGTTTTAATTGCCTGTATGTTGGCCTGGCGAATTATTGCTAGGCATTAACATACCTAGGTTAAAGCTAGACGTCACATTCTGTACTATATTACAAAAACTTGTTTTTAGAAAAAACAGCTTTTTCAACCTGTAACTTTGGATACAGTAAACCCTGAAAAGTCCGCATTGTCCAGACTTTTACCAAGTGGGGGTACTGCGAGCCACTGTGTAACTAAGCAGCCAGTCATTAGCCACCTGATGACCTTTAAATTTATATTTCAATGTAAAATAAATATCATGTTTGTTTCCTTTTTCCTTTTTCATTTATATATTGTAGTACAGTTTACTAAAAATAATTAATTTTTTTTTATAAAATATGTTACCTGTACTTTATTATTAAAATATATACTGTATTGTCTTCAATGGAAATACTGTGGTCTAATCAGATCTGATATAGGACTAACTGGAGCTAACAGGTACGAAAGATGACATTTCATATGTAAACGTGCTGGAGGTGGACTGGCTGTTGCCGTGTTTGCCAGTTTGTTTTTATTTATTCATTATTATATTCTCGCATGATCAGCCTCTTGTAGTGTATGTTTCATCATTAACAACATAAAATATTAAATAATAGAAAAAATACAATACACAATTTATAAACTGACTACAAAATAATGGAGGGTGGGATGGACTGCAACAGGTGTGTGTGTGTGTGTGTGTGTGTGTGTGTGTGACATGGATAATGTAATACATATTCATCTTCTGTTCTCTTCCTGGGAGGATTACCATCACCATTATTGGAATTATTTTACCTAAAATCTTAATATTTTTCTGTGGCTGAATGTGTGTTGAACTTATAACTAACCAATCACAGTGCAGCATTAAGGGCGAGTCCATTCTAAGACTGGGGAATAGACTGTTCACTCACGAGTGCTAGAATAGGAAAGAGTCCAAAGAATTGCTCAAATGCGGGAATTTATAATGACCGCGCAGTGCAACTGCGGCCAGCCACACTCTCCTTACCCCCAATGTAACGTCACGGCATACAGACAGCAGCCACACACTTCTTCATGAGTCAGCTGGGTGACAGCTTGGCTGAACTGTGTCGTGTCTACTTGTAAATGTAAAATTACAAGTAAATGTAAAATTACAAGTAAATGTAAATGTGAGGAATAAATAAAAATTACAATAATAAATAAAATAACAGAAAAAATATTGCGTTGCCATTTGGCAATCAGTTCACTAGACACGGGACACAGAAGACAGCAAACAGCTGAGATCCTTCAGGCTGCTCCCCCCTCCCCTTCTGTGTGTGCTAATGCCCGTGCACATAAAAAATGTTTATTCCCTTTTTATTTTTGACCACATGATAATTATTTTTTTTATTTTTTGTTTTCATATACTGTATGAAAGATTGTCTTTGCATATAACAGAGTAAAAACATTATGAATATCTACCCAAAATTACAAGTTGAAAAATAACCATAACATATATCACAGCTCAGCCTCACCCGCTCTGAGTGCTACTGGGTGGCAAGTCGGGGACACAGTTACAGTCCACTGACTCCAAAAGCCCAAGCATATGATCACTTGCCACACAACCATACTCTTAACTTTTCTTATTTTATACTGTAGTTTTATATCACAGTTTCTTTATTTCTAAGCCACAGTAGAGCATTGTAATGGTTATTCCACAACTCTTAGTTTAATTACATGTAAGAATGGCAACACGCCATCTCCACAGATATTATTCCTCATTATCCATTGTTTAGCAATAATTTTGCTTAACGTTAGGTTTTTCAGGAACGCAACCCCGTTGTTAAATGAGGGATACCTGCAAAACTGTAAACAAAATAATAATAATAATTCTTATCATTTTGTGAAAACCACAGTTAGGTGCAAGTGTCAAAAAATTAATGAATTTGTAATGCAGACTACAGATTTCTACACTCTTGTGGATGACTAATGCATGTTTCATGTACAGTATTTAAGATGCTGCACAAGTTCATACTAGTACTTTAATATTTTTCTAACTAGCAATCTTCCTTTTTATGCAAATTCTAACTTACCTTTCACCCCTCCCCCACCTTCACTTAATCAGGAAAGATAAGGTTTATCACTTATTACAAGATAAGACACATAAACTGACTTAAAGAAAATTTCAAATATTTGTCATCAACTAAAGCTGACTGAAACATAGTAAATCTAGATTGGTATTCAAGAAGTATTACTTCTGCAGGTATTGTTCACTCATACTAATTTTAAGAATAAATGCATCACTTTACTTGATAATTCCATGGAACTATGGGCCTTTGGTGTCTTGAAATGCCACAGATAAAAATTCTCCTTTGAGGCAGCAAACACATAGTTGTTTGTCATGGCCAGATAGTGTGGCTCTATATCTATGTATTTACCTGAAAAATAGAAAAAGAAAATTGAAATTTGGAAAGAATCAGGAATTAAAGAATGTGCTGTTTATCAAAAAAATTCAGACATCATAAATACAACTTTTTTATATACAGTGAACCCTCGCTTTACGCGGTTTCACTTTACGCGTTTCTACATTTACGCGGTACCCTGCCAGAACCGGAATTCCCACTTTACGCGGTGCATCTACTCATATACGCGGGTGAAGTATAATTTTTTTATTTAGCTCATAAAATTCATACAAATTATCCGGCCAGAACATAATTTACATTGCTGGAATTCTTACAATTTGATGATCATTTTGAATATAAGCATCATAGATTTTGCATTAGACATACAAATTTTAGATCTAATGCAAGTATTTTGTTTACTCAGAGCAAATATGTTATCTTTTGTGCAAAATATATGAAGTGTATATTCAAAATATTCCTGGTCTTGCAAGGAATCCAGCAATGTCAATTATATTATCCTAACTTTAGTCTGAGGTATTATTTATTACTAAAAAGGTAAATATTCTGGTTTCTCCCAAACATTTATCTGGTAGGGAGGGTTGGTGGGGGGTGGGGGGGAGGGAGGGACTGACCGACCATCTGGCGCGGTTGGAAGAGGGGGGGAGGCAAGGTGGGGTACTTTGATTGGCAGATAGTGTCGTGAAGAATATTTTTTTTTTATTAACTGAAGATATTTGTTTTAGCTCATAAAATTCATACAAATTACCCGGCCAGAATATAATTTGCATTGCTGGAATTCTTACAATTTGATGATCATTTTGAATATAAACATCATAGATTTTGCATTAGACATACAAATTTTAGATCTAATGTAAGTATTTTGTTTACTCTGAGTAAATATGTTATCTTTTGTGCAAAATATATGACATTTATATTCAAAATATTCCTGGTCTTACAAGGAGTCCAGCAATGTCAATTATATTATCCTAACTTTAGTTTGAGGTATTATTTATTACTATACCTTGAAATCTAGTGGTTTTCCCCAAAAAATTTCTCAGAGAGGGAAGAGCCAGCGAGTGTAGTGTGAGAAGAGGGGGAGGGAGTTGAGTCCATTATTTGAATGGACATTAACTTGGCGACTGTATTTCTCTATTTCTCTTAAGCATTAATTGTGTGCATGTACCATCATAAAATTAAGATGTTATTTTTACTAGAACATAGGTATTGTGTCGGAAAAAGTGGAGTTTGGGGGTCAGCCGGTCACTATTTCATTTAATCCCATATGTTATGTTGTTCACTTTACGCGTTTCTCGTTTTACGCTGGCCTCCGTGGGTTCAATTGACCGCGTAAAGTGAGGGTTCACTGTACAGTATAGATGAGAAATTATCACTCTTCATATAAGCAAGTAATATACTGAAGGAAATACAGTATGCTGCATAAAGAACAAACAGTATACAGCAGGGTTTAAAGTATACAAAAACCTGAATCTCCACTGTTAACGGTGAGCTCATACAGCTGGGGAGTTGGGGAAGTGGGGGGTCTGTGACCCCCCCCCCTTTTTTTTAAGGGAGGGGGGTAAATGTGGTTTATTTCAGGGACATTTTGAGGCCATATGCACTGAATATTTGGACATATTTTAAGGCTAACGATGCAATATTTCCAACTTCATGAGTGTGATTATCAGTACAGACTTGTACCAAACTGTCTTAGACCTAACATTACAAGGTGCCTTAAAATCCCTTTGGATCCACCTTTGCTGTATGTGCACACAAACTGCAAAAGTACCGTGAATATAGTTATTTGTACAATGTAGAAATATTATATTGCAAATTAAGAGCATTTTACTATGTACCAGTGGGATACAAAAGTTTGCTGAATGAAGGAACTCAGATTATTAATACTGCACAGTCGTGGTCAAAAGTAATCATCCACTCCACCACCAAGCCCTGCATCTGTCTTGGTCCTTTTTGCTTGGCAAGTCATGTGTGGTGGAGAGGGGGAATGGGGGAATGGTTGACTCAGGGGATTGAGTGACTGTGGTAATTACATCTATGGTGGTGCAACAGCTTAGGTCATGTAGCCAAATTAAAATTAAGGCTTAAAAGACTAAAATCAAATAATGCAAGATAAAAACATAAGTAATAAATATCAAAGAACTTTTGAAAAACCTTTAAAACGTTAATAGATAAACTCAAAGCTTGTGTAGAAGGCTGGCTTCCTCTACGAAGGAGAGGACGTCCCCTTGCATGACCCCCCCCCCTCCCCCAGCACCAAAAAGAGATGGTAAGGCCACTCCCCTCGGCACTGGGAGAGGTGCTTATTGTAGATATATGAGACGAATATGGCTGTAATATGTAACTCTGTACTATTTACCATTATTGATTCAGGTCTCTGTATTATATGTTTTATAATCATACTCCCTTTTGTCACCGAGTGTTAGTTCAGGTTTTGGGCACATGCGCGCTGTATGCGCAGAGAGAGATACCCAGAGAGATTCCAAGACAGGACGCTGTTTTCCCCTGTCTTAACTCCTTTTTGTGTTTGTACCGGAAATAGAACTTACGGACTTGACATCAGTGTGTTTCCTTTACCCCTGAGTGTAAGGACCACCTGAGTCTCCCACATGGCGCAGTGTTTAGCTGGGACATCACATTATTCAGAATTGGAGTGGACACAGAATCTCTCTCGGAGCCGCCATCTTGTCAACTTCTCCTGTCCAGTGGATCTCGGCGCGTACCTCAACACGATATTCCTGGATTTACAGTGCAGTGTTGTGAAGTGCTTTTTCAGTGTTGTGTGTGCCCTATAGTGTCTTTAAAGTGTTTTCCCGTGTTCCTGCACTTTTTACAAAAGAGAGGAGCCTATTTAAGACCTATGGGAGAGCTCAAGTTTTGACATCCACCCCCGTTCATGTCTCGACTGGCACTGAGTGAGCCAGCCAGCCCGCTCCCTAGCCAGCCCGCCCCGAGTACACGCACGAACGAATGCACACACACACACACAGACGCTCGCAGAAATTAAAACGCTCTACCACCCCCATTGACTTACCAATGAAACTATTCAAGGAGTTCTCCCCGGAGCTTGCTAAACCCCTCTGCTCCATCATCAATGCTTCTCTCAGTCAAGCCAGATGCCCAGCTGACTGGAAGACCTCTTATGTATCACCAGTGCCCAAGTCAACCAGCCCACAATCCTTAAATCAGCTACGACCTATTGCAATCACCCCAATACCCAGCCTAATCTGTGAAAGTTTTGTGTTTGACTGGGCTTATGCTGATATTGCAGGAGTCGTAGACCCTCAGCAATTTGGCAACATGAAAACTTCCTCCACCACTCACTGTCTTGTCAGCTTTCTCGATTACATATACCGCCATCTCGAGAAACGAAAAACGTCTGTAGCTGTCGCCTTCATTGATTTCACTAAAGCGTTCGACCTAGTCGACCACAATATAATCATTG